>NC_058130.1:139241602-139257965 GCF_016433145.1 Gracilinanus agilis | reverse complement strand
GAACTCTATACACAGAGACTGACATTCTGTGGTAAAATCGAATGTAATGGACCTCTGAACCAGCAGCAATGCAATGACCCAGGACAATTCTGAGGGATTTATGGTAAAGATGCTGCCCACATTCAGAGGAGGGACTGCAGGAGAGGAAACATATAGGAAAAACAACTGCTTGAACGCATGGGTTGGGGTGGACATGATTGGGGATGTGGACTCGAAACTACCACACCAATGCAACTACCAACAATTTGGAAATTGGTCTTGATCAAGGACACATGACAAAACTTGTGGAAATGCGCATGGGTAGGGGGGGTACGGGCGGGGGGTGGAAGGGGAAAGGAGGAGCATGAATCATGTAACCATGTTAAAAATGAATATTAATAAATGTAAAAAAAATTAAAAAAAAAAAGAAATCATAAGCAAATCAGTAACATTTAAATGTTTACATTCCTATATGGAAAGATGATCATTGAAACTCCTAAGAACTTCATTAGGGCAGTTAGAAGGAATATACACAGCCAGAGGACTTGTTTGTGAGATGACAATGATGGGATAATTTCAAAAAAACAAAATTAAGAGGTGAAAAAGAAGGATACATTTAGAGTAAGGGAAAGAGGTGAAGGAAGGAGGCACAAAAGGAAAAGCTTTTATAATTAAAGGGAAGATGTGGGGAGTAGGCAATGCTTAAACCTTTCTATTATCAGAATTGACTCAAAGTGGAAATACATACACATCCAATTGGGTATAAAAATCTGTCTTATTCTACAGAAAAGTAGGAGAAAAAGGAAATGAGTAAAGGGAAGAAGAACTGATACTAGGAAGGGAAGATTAAGGAAGATAGTGATCAGAAGCAAAACAAATTTTGAAGAGAAACGGGGAAAAAAGAGGAAGAAAAGGATAAAAGGAAAAAAATAGAAGAAGGAAATACACAGTTAATGATCATATTTGAATATGAATGAGGTGAACTAACCCATAAAATGAAAATGGATAGTAGAATTGATTAGAAACCACAATCCAACAATATATCATGTACAAGAAACAAGGTACACATGGAATAAAAATAACAGGCTGGAGAAGAATCTATTATACTTCAGTTAAAGTTTTTTTTTTTAAAAAGCAGAGGTAACAACTAAAATCTCAGACAAAGCAAAAGCAAAAATAGATAGAAATAAAAAGTGTTAAGCAGAGAAACTGTATTTTGTTAAAATGTACCACAGACAATGAAGTAATAACAATTACTTCATTCAATACAATTAGTACTAAACATATATACAATGAATGTTATAACATCTAAATTCTTAAAGAAAAAGTTAAATGTTACAAGAAAAAATGATCAATAAAACTATATTAGTAAAGAATGTCAACTTTCTGTTCTCAGAACTAGATAAATCTAACCATAAAATAAGCAAAAAAGAAATTAAGGAGATGAATGGAATTTTGGGAAATTTAGATATGATAGACATTTGTAGAAAACTCATTGAGGAAAGAAAGGAATATATCATTTTCTCAATAGAACATGACATCTACACAAAAATTGACCATGTATTAGGGCATGAAGACCTCACCACCAAATGGAGAAAAGCAAAAATATTAAATGCATCATTTTATACCATAATTTGTTAAAATTATATTCAATAAATTTCCATGGAAATATAGATTAAAATTTTTAAAAAATCCTAAAGAAAGGGAGAGTCAAAAAACAAATCATAGAACCAATCAATAATCTGAATTAAAGAAAACAACAACAATGAGACAACATACCAAAATCTATGGGATGCTGCCAAAGCAATACTTAGGGGAAAATATTTGTTTCTAACTGCTTACAAAAATAAAGAAAAAGCAGATCAATGAATTGTACATGCAGTTTTAAAAAACAGGAAAAAGAATAAATTTAAAACTCCCAATTAAGCACCAATGTGGAAATCCCAAAAAAATAAAAGGAGAGATGAATAAAACTGAAAGTAAGAAAACCATTTAAACTCATAAATAAAACTAGGATCTGCTTTAATTGGAGGGGACAATATTATGGATAAGCCATTAGTTAATTTTATTTTAAAAAATTAAAGAAAACCAAATTACTAATATCAATAACGAAAAGAGTGAATTCTCCTCAAATGAAGAAAAAATTAAAACAATTATCAGAAGGAATTTTGCATAATTGTATGCTAATAAATCTGCTAACCTAAGTGAAATGGATGAATATTTACAATAAACTGCTCAATTTAAGAGAAGAGGAAGTAGAATGCTTAGATCACCCTATATTAGAAAAAGAAATTGAATAGGCCATAAATGAGTCTCCTTAGAAAAAAAAACCCAGTACCAGGATTCACAAGTGAATTCTACCAAACATTTAAAAACAATTCCAATAACATATGAAGTATTTTGAAGAAATAGGGAAAGAAGGAGTCCTACCAAATTCCTTTTATGATACAAATAAGGTGCTAATACCTAAACCAGGGAGAGCAAAAATGGAAGAAGAAAACTATATTGATGTAAACAAAATGTAAATAACATAATGGCAAAGAGATTACAGCAATATATTTCAAAAATTATTTTCTATGACCAGGTAGAATTTATACCAGGAATTCTATGTTTTTCATATTAGGAAAACTAATGGGATAAATTTAAAAATAAATATAAGACAATGAGAAGGGAATACCTCTAGCACCTAAGAGGTTTAAGAAAGGTTATATATAGTTGAAATCAGTAACAAAAACAACAAAAACCATATGGTTAATAGAAGCAGGAAAAGCTTTCAATAAAATACTAGTCATTTCTATTAAAAACACAGGAGCTTTTAATCATGGAGATTCTCTAAAAGAAACAAAATCTATCAAAAGCCATCAGTAAGTATTATGTGTAAGAGGAATAAGCTAGAAGCCTTCCCAATAAGATCAGTGAAGAAGCAAGGATGCCTATCAGAGCCTCTATTATTCTACACTATTCAGTATTGAGATGCTGGCTAGAACAATAAGAGAAGAAAAAGAAATTGAAGCTATTAGAATAGACAATGAAAAAACTATCACTTTTTGCAGATAATGTAAGGTGTCCTTAGAGAATTATTGAAATAAAATAATTATTATTTTATTATTGAAATAAAAATTGAAATAATTGAAAACTTTTTAATTTTTTCCTTCTTTTTGTTTTTTTGGGGGTCTATGTTCTCTTTTCTAACACAATTAATATGGAAATATGTTTTATATGACTACACATGCATAATCTTTATGAAAGTGCCTGCTTTCCCAATAAGATGGAAGACAGAGAGGGAGGAATGGAATTTGGAAATCCAAAACAATAAAAAATGTATGTTAAAAAATTTTACATGTATTTGAGAAAGATAATACAAAAACATTTTTTAAATGAGAGTATCTACTTGTCTTCCATATCATTCTTAAAAAATTATAAATAGTAAAGACAGTGGCCATAGTTAAATTCATTCCTGTGATTATTTTTCTTCACATTTAGATTTTAATTAAATACTGTTTCCTTAGGGCAAACTAAACAACAAACATTTATTAAGCATCTACTAAGCACTTGCTATGCTAGGCACCACAGATAAACAGAGCAAAGTCAAGCAATCTCCTATTCTGGAGAAACTCACAATCTAGATGGAAGAAACAATAAGTATGTGTATGTGAAACACATACCAAAAATAAGTGTAAGTCAGTGAGAAAGAAGCACATCTAGCACCTAAGGAATTCAGAAAAGACTGCATATAGTTGAAACTTCGGCTAAACATTAAAAGGAACTAAGCATCCTAAGAATATGAATTCAAATTGAATTATAAACATCCAAAATGTAACCCTTGCAAAATGGAAATAATTTTCTCTCTCCCTAACCCCACTTCTCCCCTAAACTTTCCAATTTCTGTTAAGTCATTCCCCCATCATTCTTTTTAGTCATCTTCACTTTCCACTCTCAGTGAAAGAAATCTGCTTTCCAAATCCAATTACAGAATCATAGAAATAGAAGAGGAAGAGTCTTCAGAAGTTATATTATCCAACTCCATCATTTTATGGATGAAAAACCTTCTCCTAGTTACCAGTCACACAGGTAGTAAGTGGCAGAACCAGGACTTAAATGATCACTAGAATCCAAAGTTAACACTCCTCTGGAAAAAACCTGCCAAATTTTGTTCATTCTACCATCATAGCATGCCTCTCTCTTACCTGATATGCCCACCACCCTAATTTAGGAGCTTAGCACTCCTCTCAGGAGCTACAACAATTGCCTATGAATCGGTATCCCTACATCTCATATATCTCTTCTCTAATCTATCCTCCACATATCTGCCAAATTGATAATCCTAAAACAAATATCTGACCAAATCATTGCCTTATTCCAAAAGCTTCAGTGATTCTTGTTGCTTTTTGGAAAAAATATACTCTGCTATTTGGCATTTAAAGTACTCACTATCTGGCTCTAATCTATCTTTCCAAAATGATTTTATATTATTCACCTTCAAAAAAATCATAATTCTAGTTAAATTGGCTTATTTCCAATATTTCCAAGAAATGACATTATATCCTACATCTGGAAATCTCTTCCTCTTGATAGTTACCTCTTGGAATCCCTAGCTTCCTTTTAGAACCATTGGTTTTAGGAGACTTTTCTGGAAGTAACCCATTATTAAATCTTCTCACAAACTGAAAAATATACTGCATTTATTTTATATGTATTTTGTATTTACCTATTTAAGTATGTATTGTATCCTTCCAGAATATAAGTTCCTTAAAGACAAGAACTATTTCATTCTTGTCTCTGATTTCTCAGTGCCTTATGAGCTGCTTTACATGTAAGTTCATAAATGCTTGCTGAATTAAATTCAATTCAGTAAATTAGACCAATTTACACTCTAGATACAAATTTGCCTAAATCTCTAGCTAGAGAATCATGTAGCCCACCAAAGAAAAAAAGGGCTTTGACAGATAATCATCTAATTCCCTTCATTTTGGATTTGATAAATTGTTGTTTTGCTATTATTATAATGATTTCTTGAGTAAAGCTAAAAGCACTATTAGTTCATTTAATTATAGAAAGTTGCTAAGAATGTCAAGATATTAAATGTTATCTATGTGTAGGCTGGTTAGATTTATTTTATTTCACTATGCCATAACACTATGAAAGGCCCAGGCCTGCAAATGAATAAATTTTGAATTGGAAACAGTCATAGCACAAAAAGAAATGGGCCTCTACAAGTTGGTCTCCACTATTAGAAAGAACTTAACTATAGTCTACTTGAAGGAGCTCTATAATGTCGCTTATATGAAATATATTATTATTTAAGTAAAACTTAAGCAATTTAGCATCTATTAATTATTTTTCCTCTATTAATCTTTAATTTGTCATTATTATCACAAGGAGTCATTTAAAGTATGTCATGCATAAAAGATTTGCTAAATAATATAAATGAAATGACAAAGGAAAGGGTTGCTTTCATTTTATCATTTTATATAATCGATTAATATATTAATTACAAAATATCCATATAACATAATTTTCATTTAATTTCATATAATCAATTAATATATTAATTACAAAATATTTTTTTTTTGGCAATAGGGGTTAAGTGACTTGCCCAGGGTCACACAGCTGGGAAGTGTCTGAGGCCAGATTTGAACCTAGACACCTCCCATCTCTAGGCCTGGCTCTCAATCCACTGAGCCACTCAGCTGCCCCCAATTACAAAATATTTTTATCTGTCATTTATTCAGATCTTGAAAGTATCTTGTTCAAATCAACATATAGTATTTGAATATTTTAAAATATTTTATAATTCAGATCATCCATTAATTAGGATTAGCCTTCCATTCCCCACCCCATCCAAAATGACTTTAAATTATAAAAATGATGCTTTTAAAAAGTTGCACACATTCATTTCAAAGCTTTGCCCTCCAAAGTATACTGTTGCTTGGGTTACTTATTTTAGAAATTCAATCATAAAACAATTATGTAAAATGTTTCAGGGCCAAAGAAGTCATTCGAGTTAAGTAAGTAGAAACAAAGGGAAAATACTTTGATTTTTTTCTCTCCTAAAAATGTTGGCTAATGATCTGCCTTGAACTTGGATTTAAATACTAAAAATGTAAGGGGAGATTAGTAAAAATACTAGTGGGCATCCAAAGGAAGTAAAATCTTCCAGTGTGTGAATGCGTAAGTTGTATTCTTGGCATAAAGCTGAAGCAAAAAATTCTTGGAGTCAGTTCCAGGTATGAGCAGTAGCATCTCCCTCATGAGGTCTAATTAGATTAACTAGAAGAGAAATGTAGGAGGAGGGGAGGGAAAAAAATCTTTAATACATTAAACTTGTGAGCTAATTCAGAAAATTACAAATCTTGGCTTTACTGAAGCAGATTTTTATGTAAACCATTAAGAAAGCATATACCTCATGACTACTAACTATGCAAGCTCAGCTTCATGTGACAAGTTTAACGAGTCTTCAAAAATACATTTACAGTTACTTTAAATATATAAATAAAATAATATAGGTGATAAATTTCCTGGAATACATACACAAAAATATAGATATAGTAACAGATATATACACATATATACATGTTGGTATTTATGTGTATATATATATATATATACCTATATAATTTATCTTTTCTAGGCTTTTATAATCAAGTTAGTCAGCACTATTATATAACATTAATAAAAATTACAAAACTACTTACTCCCAATAAAACTCTTGGTAAATAGGGGAAAATGTAGAAAAATACTGCAGAAAGTATTTCTTTTTTCTAATGACCCTGGTATCTCATAAGATCATAGATTTAAAGCCAGAAGTGAACTTGGAGGCCACCTAATCAAATATCAACATTTTTCAGGGGAGGAACTAAGGCACAGAGAGGTTATATGAGTTGCCTAGGGTGATATAGCTAGTAAGTGACTGAGAAGCAATATAAAAACAGGTCTTCTTGACCATGTTGCCTAGTTTCTCACAAATGTTTTTGTTTTCAACAGTTTAGCATGCCACATTTCTACACACTGAAACATGCTTGAGACAGGTTCTCTTTGGCAAAATAGTTTGCACAAATTAAATATATTTGGTGTAAAATAACTAAGGATTCTAGTACAATATTCTAAAGTTAAGAATTAATTATAAAATCGTAATAAATGTCATTCAGGCTTACATGTAGTTGGGTTTTTTAAATTTCCCTAAATCCTAAACTTATGTTTGAGGCAAGCCAATACAAACTGCAATGAGACTTTTGGGAAACCTTGTAGATTTCCAATGAAAATGCGAGAAGCAGTACTATAAGATTAAAAATTAAATAGCCCATTGAAATTGCTAGGTTTCAGTTTTCCAGTTAAAAATCAGGTTATCCCTATTTACCTTTCTTTTAAATAAATAGCATTAGATACACACATCTCCATAAACTCTTTTTAAATTTTTTCATTATGCAAATACATGTTCTACCATTTAAATTTACTTCAAGTATTTATATTATGAGTCAAATGTTGACTAACTGGCAAGTGCCCACACTGTTATGTTACAGTACCTACCCCTACTCTTCCTCTCTCTCCTCTTTTCATTACTTCCTTTTCTCTCTCCTTTTTTTACTCCTTTTCTCTCTTCCTCTACCTCTCTCCCTCCCCTGTTCCAAGCTTCCTACCTGTCTTCCCTTCTTCATTCACTATCTCACACACAGTTGTTGCAATGTGGACCCCAACACATATTAGGACTTTGTTTACTTTGCTATTCATTCAAATACAATAAAAATAAAAGTATATACCTGAATAAGAAACAGATTGTTCACTTAGATCCATACACATATAAATGAAAATCAGATTATTCATCTAGGTAATAGTGTGTCCATGATATTCAACACTAAATTATCTGTTCTAAAGAATGAAATATGTGGCATAACAAAAAAACCTGGCTAGTCCAGTTAATCATCTGTAATGTATTGACAGAGACATCAAAGTCTGTTCACTCATTCCCATATACTTGCCTCCAAATCTAGTCAAAATACCTCACTCAATCTGATTTTATTATTAGTGATCACAGAGCATGGATGGTACAGAATAAGTTGGTTAAGATGGTGCATTAAGGGACTGCAAATATTTTGGACAAAAGCAATGTGAAATAGTAAGAAGAAAACCATGAACTGATATAAAAGAACATGGTTTCAAATACAAGCTCTGCCAGACGCTAGCTAGATAACTTTGGACAAGTTGCTTAACATTTCTGAACCTAAGCTTATAGTTCATTAATAATGAAGTATTTGGATTGGATAACCACTATGGCTCCTTTTAACTCTAATTCCGACATATTATGGAGATCAAGTAGGATCAATAGTGAATAGGCATGATTAAACACAACCTACCATTTACTAATAAGGCAAATAAAGTAAAATAAAAATAGGGGGAAAGGAGAAATTAAGGGAATATTCACAGGAAAAACCTCAGGAAAAAAATAAGGAAAATCTTTAAAAGGCTCCAAGAAAACTAAAAAAGTATTATAAAGGTAAAATGAGAAATTTCCATAAGGTACAAAAAATAAAAGAACAATTAACTCTTGGAAGAGAAAATATATCTACTCTAAAAATCTTCAAAATGTTTAAAAATTTATTGAATGTTATATGGAAAGATCTGGAATCTAAAAAGATAAATATAAAACCAATAAAAAAGATAAAAATTAGACTTGACAGCTTGGAGCATGTGGTGGAAAATCTTAATAAAACATTGGATTCTCTGAATAACAGAATGTCTTAGATAGAGAACAAAAATGCAGAGATAGCAGAAAAATAAAAAAACAAAATAAAATATAGCAAAATTGGAAAGAGATTTGAAATCTTTACAAATTAAAGAAACAGAATTAGAGCACAAAACTTTGTGGGAAAACCTAAAAATTATTGATCTTCTAGAAAAATGTGAAGAAATTAAATACAACTGATCTACTTAAGGAAATCTTGCAAGAAAACTACATGGAAGAATTGAAAATGGGGAACAAAAATATAGATCAGTAGAATCCATAGGATACCATCAGAAAGTAGTTCAAATTTTAACTCAACTAAAAATAAAGCTATCAAAACTTGGCTATTTAGAAGCAAAGAATGACTTTTAAAAGGGTCCAAAAGAAATAAACTACCTAAGAGAAAGCACCAGATTAAATAATGCAGGACTCTTCAATTAGGATGAAATATAAAACAAGAGGGTAGAATCTAGTATATCAAAAAGCAAAAGGGGGAAGGTAGGTGGTTCAGTAGACTGAGAGCTAGGACTAGAGGACAGGAGGCCCTGTGTTCAAATATGGTCTCAGGTACTTCCTAGCTATGTGACTCTGGACAAGTTATTTATCTCCTCTTGCCCAAACCTTATATCTCTTCTGCCTTGGAGCAGTTTTGATTCTGAGATGTGTGAAGAGTGAATCAAACTTTGTCTATCAATCAGCAACTTTTAAATTAATCAACCAAAAGCTTAAACATCCCTACTTAACACCAAGTAAGGGAGTTCTCAAGTCATTTACTAAAGTGGGTGACAACCCCAGAGACAACTGCCCTGCCCCTGGGCAGTGCTAAGCAAATCTAAAGACTACAATTGGTTCCCGTAAAGTGGAGGAAGGGACAGGAAGTGATGTGGAAAAAGAACTATAAAAAGCCCTGAACTTCCTGTTCAAGGTGTCTTCGGCTTGAGTCTCTGGCTTGAATCTTCAACTTGGAGCTTAGGCTGGTGACTTGCCTCGTGGAGATGGCTTTGGACTTGGGAACTTGGCTCTTGGACCTCTTCTAGGAGGACTACTCTTGGATCTTCTCCTTTGGACTTCATCTTAGGTGAGTGAGTAGCTAGCCTTTCCTTCCTGGCTTCTGGAGAGATTAGTTCCAGAGAGGCCTCTTCTCCTGGAGGAGGGTGGAACCTTTGTATAAGACATCACTAGATCCTCTGAATGAGGATTAATGGCTCCTGCTGGGGCCGAGCGAGACACAAGAGCAACATTTAGTGTGATAGGTTAAACGTTTTCTGTACTCTCTTCTTACATTTCTCTACTTTTACTCTTTCTACCTCTTTGTAAATAAAAACTATTAAAAGTTACTTTGACTTGAGCTATAATATTTTTTTAATCAGTGACTACAATATTACTTTAGACATCCCATATTTAGTCAAACCCCTAAATGTAATTCCTTATAGATGGAAGTTAAGATTTCTTTAAAACGAGAGAAAACATCCTTAAAGCCAAATTTGCCTATCTTGATAAACTAAGAACACTCATTCATGAAAAGATGGTACTTTAATAGCACTGAAAAAACTTCCGTGTGTTCTTTCCTCAAAAAAGAGATTGTAATGTTCATAATGATTTGACATTCGTATTGATTTAAGGTAACTAATTCTGATTCTAAACCATAAGGAGAACAAAGGATCATACTTTTAGGACTGGAAATGACCTTAGAAACTATCAAGCCTTCATTTTATAAGTGAAGAAATTGAGGCCCAGAGAGAATAAATGATTTCCTCAAAGTCATAAATCTAGTAAGCATCAGAACTGAAATCTGAACCTAGATTCTGTGATTTCAAAGCCAGTGTTCTTTCTACTGTACTATTCTGCCTATTGCATCTTTGAAGTCCTCTATTATCAGAAGATCACTAAGAAAATAAAGCCAAGAATTAAGGAGAATATTTCAAAGAAAAATCATAGTATTATAGATTTATAGCTAGGGAGATCTTAGAGATTGTATATTCTAAACTCCCTACTCTAAAGATAAGAAAACTTAGGTAAAGAGTTATATGACTTGCCTAAGAACACTTAAGTAGTAAGTTTTCTAGCTGGAATTTGAACCCCCAGATCCACTAGTAATAAACCCAGTAGACTTTTTCACTGAAGGAAGAAAGGGAAGAGTAGCAATAGAATTGAATTTTTAGGCCCTGAAGTTAGGGGTCAGATGAAGAGTTAGAGGTTTTAAAAGATGACTCTTTTTTTGTCATTTAATTAATTAATTTGACATTTGTACTTAGTCCAGCAAAAACAACAAAAATTTCCCTTACCGACTATAAAAATGTGCACATCTCAGAGTCTATCACCTCTCTGACAGGAAGTGGTATGATTTACCTTTGGTCATCTGAATTCAAAATTAATCATTTCATTAATTAGAGTTATAAACTCTTTCATAGATGTTTTTCTCTATAATAATTTTTATGTATAAATTGTTTTCTTCTGCTCAGATCACTCTAATCTCACGATCACAGAACTCTCAATTTTTTTTGAAAGTGTCCACTTGATTATTTCTTCTTCTTACATCACACTTCTAGGCCATTATATTCATCTAAGAGAATTGATTTAGCCGTTCCCTAATGGGGATACACCTCCTTCTCCCCTTAATGTCTAGTTTGGGGAAAAGAGCTAATATAAATGTTCTTGCATAGATGAGCTCTTTTTCTCTTTCTCTGTTGTCTTTAGGGTGTAGGCCTTAGTAGTAGGTTAAAGAATATGAACCCTTTAATAAGTTTTGAGGCTGAGTTCCACCAATTAACAGCTCCAGCAACAATGCATTAGTGTTCTGCCTGTTTTCTCCATGTTTTTTCTTTTTTAGCCAGCATTGCCAGTTTGATGGATATGAAATAAAACATCTAAATTGTTTTAATTTTTATCTCTTTAGTAACCAGTTTTTAAAAATATTTTTATTTTGTTATGGGTAGCTTAAATGAAGGTAATTCCTAAACTTATGCACTGGTTTCTTTTTTTTTTCTTTTGTAAAATCCTTACCTTCTGTCTTAGAATCAATACTGGGTATTGGTTCTAAGGCAGAAGTGTGGTAAGGGCTAGGCAATGGGGGTTAAGTGATTTGCTCAGGGTCACCCAGCTAGGAAGTGTCTGAGGTCACATTTGAACCCAAGATCTCTCATCTCTGGGCCTGACTCTCAATTCACTGAACCACCTAGCTGCCCCCTTGCACTGGTTTCTGTAATGCTTGGAATGCTCTCTTTTCCTTACCTCTGCCTCTCAGAATCTCAGTTTTTTTTCAAAACTCTACTCACCTCCTACACCTCCTACATGAAGAGTTTCCAGATGCTCACTCCCACATCTTTCTATTACTGCCTTCCTCCTGAAAACCTCTTTGTATTCATTTTGTATATGTTCTTATATACATATATGTGCCCATGTTTCCTCATCATAATATGAAGACAGGCACTGCTTCACTTTTCTCTTTTATCATCAGTGTCTGAAACAGGGTTTGGCATATAGCCATAAATAAATGCTCACTCGACTGATTTTTGACTGACTGATATATTTGGGAAATCCGACATAATGAACCAAAAATACTGTTAGCTACAAAATAGCAGAATACAAAGTAAATCTGCAAAAAATTATCAGAATTTCTGCATCTTCTTACTAAGCATGGTTTAGGAAGAATGAGTAGAAAGCAAAATTCCATTTAAAACACAAACAAAATGTATTCACTATCAAGATACACCCAGCAGGGGGCAACTGGGTAGCTCAGTGGATTGAGAGCCAGGCCTAGAGGCGGGAGGTCCTAGGTTCAAATCTGGCCTCAGACACTTCCCAGCTGTGTAACCCTGGGCAAGTCACTTGACCCCCACTGCCTACCCTTACCACTCTTCAACCTATAAGTCAATAAACAGAAGTTAAGGGTTTAAAAAATAAAAAAATAAAAAAAAACAACAAAAAAGATACACCCAGGGCTTCATAAAACAAAATAATTTTTATGCTAATCAAGGAAGTACTAAATAATTTATGAGTCACTCCAAACTCATGGATGCCTGAGCCATTCTTACTTTTATCTCATCTTATAGATGAAAATACAATTCAAGTTAATCTACAGATTTATCATAATGTTAATCAAAATACCAACAGGAAATTTTTTGCAGCAAAATTGTAACATTCATACTCAAATACTATATAGTTCAATTTGGAAGTCTCCACTGAACAAGTCACCTAGATCTGTTATTGATTTTGTGTGACTCTTATATCTGTCTTCAACATATTCAGGTTTTCTTGCTGACCACATGTCATCTTCTCTGTCACCATGTAACTCCCCATCTTCTCTTCTTGTTATATAATTTTTTTTTTACAACCCTTACCTCCTGTCTTGGAGTCAATACTGTGTATTGGCTCCAAGGCAGAAGAGTGGTAAGAGTAGGCAATGGGGGTCAAGTGACTTGCCCAGGGTCACTCAGCTGGGAAGTGTCTGAGGCCAGATTTGAACCTAGGACCTCCCGTCTCTAGGCCTGGCTCTCAATCCACTGAGCTACCCAGCTGCCCCTGTTATATAATTTTTCGATAATATCTTATACTCTTGTTCCTTGGAGTTCCTCATTGGCTATAGATAACAGGCGGCTCAGACCTGCCAGATACCTCTCCATTGCCCTCTCAGTAGGTTATTTTGAATTTTTTCAGGGTCAGTAGTGTTATAAAGAAGGTAGCTTTGTCTACTATTATAGTTATTATAGGGTGTATTAATCAGGGAAGCTGTGCTTTGGATTCCCTTGATAGCTGGTGCAGGGGACACCCAAGTCCTGTCTCTCAGCTGGATGTTATAATAACTGCCCTTCTCAATAACAGTGCCCAGGCAGGATCCCTAAAGGTCAGTGGATGGGTAACCCTTTCAGGTCCCACATGGGGTTGGATTGATTATTAATATTGGGCTCTATTAGCCTTAGATAACGTTTTCGTCTGACTGTGTTGCTCCACAATTATTACATCGTGATGTAATAATTACTCAGGAAGGTACTTAATAAACTTTATCTATAGATGTTAATAAGGGAAAGGAATAATCAGGAATGGATTGGGGATAGGAGACCCTGTCACTAATGGCTATGATCACTAATCCCTCAGGACTGTAGGGTGTTTCAGTAATGCTGGAGCTCTTGTTTTTCACCTCCTCTGGCTCAGCTTGGCCACGATCAAACCAGAGAATGCAATCTGCTCAGTTGATACAGATATCGATGATCCCTCTCAGCTTCTTATTGCCAGTTGTTATGTCAGTACCACAGCCATCAGGAAATACCTCCCTTACCTCCCTCTGCTTCTTCTCCTTCCCTCTTCCCGGTTCCCACCCAGGCCCAGATACCTAAATATCTAATGATGGTTCAGATGTCTAAATATCTAGGGGGAATTCAGAGAGAATCAGAGGACCCACAGTCAGTTCCACAGGTCAATCCTCCGAGATCAGATCAATGTCCAAAGTCAAGGGTTCCAGGCCAAGGGGTCCAAAACCAAAGGGCCCTTGTCAGATGGCTGTCAGGGTATTTATATCCTCTGGCCAACTGCCTTTCCTCTTGCCCTCATGGCATCTGGGAACATTCCGATATCTCCAACTGTCTTTACCTGTCAATCAAGGTGAGACTCACAACTTCCCAGAGTTTGAACATAACAGTAGTATTCTATATCTTGCTATCATACAGCAACATTAGTAGGATACTGATAAAAAAAAAAAAAAGATGTGTCTTTGCCTTCATACAGACAAAACACTCCATCAAAGAACATACATTCTATCAGATACCTAGTTTTGAAAGCTAATCTTGCCATTTCTGAGCAGTTGTGTGACAGGGGAAAAGTGACTTAACTTATCTAAGTCTCAATTTCTGGGATACCTACATTTAAGAGTTGTGAGGAAAGCTCTTTATTAACTATAAGGGGCTCTAGAAGGGTGAGCTAGTCCATAATTGTGAAGTAATTATATTTGCCCAAAATTAATATTTACTTGTCAAATAATCATCTGCCTCTATAATATCTTTTTCCTTCCTTTCCACTCCTACAATAAACATCCAAGTTCAGGATCTCATCTCTTCTTACAAAGATGACTGTAAATAGCCAAATTCAAATTTCTATCTCTTCTTGGAAAGATTATCATAAATTGCCTTCTATTGAATCTTTTTTCCTAAAATATCTCCTTTCCAATCTGTCATTCATATTAAACTTCTAATCAAACTAATTTCTTGACTCAAAAATATTTGGTGTCTTTCTGATGCCAACTAATTAAAACGTAAGTTCACCCTAACAATGAAAACTCACCACACACAAAAATTGGAAAATGAGGGAATGCCCTTCGATTGGGGAATGGCTAAACAAATTGTGTTATCTGTTGGTGATGGAATACTATTGTGCTCAAAGGAATAAAGAACTGGAGGAATTCCATGTGAACTAGAATGACCTCCAGGAATTGATGCAGAGTGAAAGAGCAGAACCAGGAGAACCTTATATACAGAGATGGATACACTGTGGTACAATTGAATGTAATGGACTTCTCTACTAGCAGTTATGCAAGGATCCAGAGTAAGGCTGAGGGACTTATGAGAAAGAAAACTAGCAACATTCAGAGGAAGAATTGTGGGAGTAAAAACACAGAAGAAAAGTAACTGCTTGAATACATGGGCCCATGAGGATTTTATTGGGGAGGTAGACACTAAACCATAACTCTAGTCCAACTATCAACAATATGGAATTAGGTCTTGATCAATGATACATGTAAAACCCAGTGGAATTGTGCATCGGCTATGGAGGTTGGGGGGGGGGGTTTGGGGAGAGGGAAAGAACTTGAAAAATATAACTATGGGAAAATATTCAGAATAAAATTAAAATAAAAAAAAAGAAAGCTCGCCACAATTAGGTTCTAACCTACATTTTCAATCTTATCTGACAATACTATTTCTTTTTAATTCATTCTGTTCCAGCCAAATATAGATAATCTCTGGTTCATGTTCTTATTCTGGTCCTTCCCATCTCCATGATTTTATTGAAGCCATGCCCACTATGTCTTCAATAAATTTGACTAAATATTTTACTTATTAAAGTTTCTCAGTTCTTTTAAAGTCCAATTGAAATGCCATGGGCTCTATAAGCCTTCCTTTATTCAACTTTCTCTTCCTTTCCCCACTCCTACATGCCATTAACTTTCTTCATTCTCAAGACTTTTATCACACTTTCTACCTAGCACATTTTCATATTCATCATTGCTATTTGTGTACATCTAACATCCTCCACCAATTCCATTGCAGTACTATCTATGATATTATTTTTATTCCTTTTAAAAAGTAACTATGCAATGTATTTTAATTTTACTGAAACCTATTTAATTGATGCTTATATACTTTGATATTCTCAGGTAAAAATCTTTGTGTGTTAATTGAATCAAATATTTTGAGATCCTCAAGTAAAAGCCTATCCATTTACCTTAATGTATGCATGATTGTCAATATGTTATCACTACTTTTGTCAAGTGTGTTTATTTATGTCATATTTTGACTAAATATTTACTTTTTGTTTTTATTACAACACAATAGTTAATATATGAGGTCCAGTTTTGAAGTTTTAAAGTTTAGTTATTTTAATAACACTAATAAAATATCTAATGTTTATACAGCCCTTAAAAGTTTCCAATGAAATATATATATATATATATATATA
>NC_058130.1:139230411-139231615 GCF_016433145.1 Gracilinanus agilis | reverse complement strand
TTGATCTTTTGTTATTCCAAATGAAATTTGTTATAGTTTTTCCTAATTCAGGAAAGAAGTTTTTTGATAATTTGATAGGTATGGCACTAAATAGATAAATTAATTTGGGTAGAATGGTCATTTTATTATGTTAGCTCATCCTACCCATGAGCAATTAATGGCTTTCCAATTGTTGAGATCCAGTTTTATTTGTTTGGAAAGTGTTTTGTAGTTGTTTTCGTATAATTGCTGTGTTTGTTTTGGTAGATAGATTCCCAAGTATTTTATATTGTCTAGGGTGATTTTAAATGGTGTTTCTCTTTCTACCTCTTGTTGCTCTAATACGTTGGAAATATATAGAAATGCTGATGATTTATGTGCATTTATTTTGTATCCTGCAACTTTGCTAAAGATGTTGATTATTTCTACAAGCTTCTTAGTTGATTCTCTAGGATTTTTTAAGTAGACCATCATATCATCTGCAAAGAATGATAGCTTAGTCTCCTCATTACCTGTTTTGATACCTTCAATTTCTTTTTCTTCTCTAATTGCTACTGCTAGTGTTTCTAGTACAATGTTGAATAGTAGAGGTGATAATGGGCATCCTTGTTTCACTCCAGATCTTATTGGGAAGGATTCTAATTTATACCCATTGCATATATACTTGTTGATGGTTTTAAGTATATACTGTTTATTATTTTTAGGAAAGGTGCTTCTATTCTTATACTTTTCAGTGTTTTCAATAGGAATGGATGCTGTATTTTGTCAAAGGCTTTTTCAGCATCTATTGAGATAATCATGTGATATTTGTTTGTTAGACTGTTGATACAGTCAATTATGTGGATGGTTTTCCTAATGTAGAATCATCCTTGCATTCCTGGTATAAATCCCACCTGATCATGGTGGTTGATCTTCTTAATTACTTGCTGGAGTCTCTTTGCTAATATTCTATTTAAGATTTTTGCATCTATGTTCATTAGGGAGATTGGTCTATAGTTTTCTTTCTCTGTTTTTGATCTACCTGGCTTTGGAATCAGTACCATATTTGTGTCATAAAAGGAATTTGGTAGGACTCCTTCTTTGCTTATCATATCAAATAATTTGTATAGTATTCGGATTAGTTGCTCTTTGAATGTCTAGTAGAATTCACTTATGAATCCATCAAGCCCTGGCAATTTTTTTCTTAGGGAGTTCTTTGATGGCTTGTTCAATTTCTTTTTCTGAT
>NC_058130.1:139085554-139230403 GCF_016433145.1 Gracilinanus agilis | reverse complement strand
TTTTTTCTTAGGGAGTTCTTTGATGGCTTGTTCAATTTCTTTTTCTGATATGGGATTATTTAGGTATTCTATTTCTTCTGCTGTTAATCTAGGCAATTTATATTTTTGTAAATATTCATCCATATCTCCTAAATTGTTATATTTATTGCCATATAATTGGGCGAAATAGTTTTTAATGATTGCCTTAATTTCCCCTTGCTTAGAGGTGAGGTCTCCCTTTTCATCTTTGATACTGTCAATTTGGTTTTCTTCTTTCCTTTTTTCATTAGATTGACCAGTACTTTGTCTATTTTATCTGTTTTTTCAAACTACCAGACTCTAGTCTTATTTATTAATTCAATAGTTCTTTTATTTTCGATTTTATTAATTTCTCCCTTAATTTTTAGTATTCCTAATTTAGTTTTCATCTGGGGATTTTTAATTTGCTCCCCTTCTAGTTTTTTGAGTTGCATGCCCAATTCATTAATCTCTGCCCTCCTTAATTTGTTAATATATGCACTCAAGGATATAAATTTCCCCCTGAGTATTGCCTTGGCTGCATCCCACAGAGTTTGGTAGGATGTCTCATCATTGTCATTCTCTTCAATGAAATTGTTAATTGTTTCTATGATTTCTTCTTTGACTAACTGGTTTTGGAGAATCATATTGTTTAATTTCCAATTGGTTTTTGATTTGCCTGTCCAGGTGCCCTTAACTAATTATTATTTTTATTGCATTATGATCTGAGAAGATTACATTTATTATATCTGCTCTTTTGCATTTGTTTGCAATGTTTCTATGCCCTATTACATGGTCAATCTGTGTAAATGTACCATGTGCAGCTGAAAAGTAGGTGTATTCCTTTTTGTCCCTATTTATTTTTCTCCACATATCAATTAAATCTAATTTTTCTAGGACTTCATTCACCTCTCTTACCTCTTTCTTATTTATTTTATTGGTTTCATTTATCTATGAGGAATATTTAGATCTCCCACTATTATGGTTTTACTATCTATTTCCTTCTTGAGCTCTACCAGTTGCTCCTTTATGAATTTGAATGCTATACCACTTGGTGCATATATATTGAGCAGTGTTATTTCCTCATTGTTTATACTGCCTTTAATCAGGATGTAATGACCTTCCCTGTCTTTTTTAATCATTTCTATTTTTACTTTGGCTTTGTCAGAGATCATAATAGCCACTCCTGCCTTCTTTTTCTCATTTGATGCCCAAAAGATTTTGCTCAAGCCCTTAACCTTAAACTTGTGTATGTCCACCCACCTCATATGTGTTTCTTGTAGACAACATATGGTAGGATTTTGGTTTCTGATCCACTCTGCTATTTGCTTCCCTTTTATGAGCGAGTTCATCCCATTCACATTCAGAGTTATAATTATCAGTTGTACATTCACTGACATTTTTGTATCCTCCCCTACTCCCACCCCTTCTTCTTAAACTATTTTCTTTTAATCCAGTGGTTTGCTTTAAGCCGTTATCCCTTATCCCCTCCCTTGATTAGCTTCCCTTTCTACCCCCTCCCTTCTTATTCCCCTCTTTTTATTTTTAAAGGCCTAATTAATTCCTTCCCCTTCTTCTCCCCTCCCTTTATTGACCTCCCGCTCCCCTGCTCCCCTTGGTTTATCCCTTTTGACTTTCTCAGTAGGGTTAGATAAGAGTTTTATATCCCAATGGATAGTATAGCTACTCTTCCCTCTCCAGGTTGATTACACTGAGAGTAAGGATTAAATATTACCTTTTAATGCTCTCTTCCTCTCCTTCTTATAATAGTATTTGTCCCCTCCTCTTCCCGTGCCCTCTTTGTGTATAATAGAGTATCCTATTTTTCTTATTCACTCAAGTTTCTCTTGTTGTCCCCTACTATTTACCCCCTCTTTCGCACCCCCCATGTCATCTTAGACCATTTGATATTCTGTCCTCTCCCTATGAATTATTCTTCTGATTGCTATAATAGTGAATACTATAATAGTGAATAGAGTTCACTACAGAGAATTATACATAGCATTTCTCCACATAGGAATACAGATAATTAGATCTTATTGAAGCCCTTAAAGAGTCAAATTTAAAAAATTATGAGTTTTTTTTCTTTCCCCTCTGTTTCTTATTTACCTTTTCATGTTTCTCTTGATTTTTGTGGTTGGATATCAAACTTTCCATTTAGCCCTGGTCTTTTCTGTGCAAATACTTGGAAATCTTCAATTTTATTGAATGCCCATACTTTCCCCTGGAAGTATACAGTCAGTTTTGATGGTAGTTGATCCATAGTTGAAGGCCCAGCTCTTTTGCCTTTCTGAATATCATATTCCAAGCCTTGCAGGTCTTTTAGCGTGGAGGCTGCCAGATCCTGTGTGATCCTGATTGGTGCTCCTTGATATTTGAATTGTCTCTTTCTGGCTTCTTGTAAGATTTTTTCTTTTACTTGGAAGCTCTTGAATTTGGCTATTATATTCCTGGGGGTTGTCCTTTCT
The DNA here is from genome assembly GCF_016433145.1 of Gracilinanus agilis. Taxonomy (NCBI): domain Eukaryota; kingdom Metazoa; phylum Chordata; class Mammalia; order Didelphimorphia; family Didelphidae; genus Gracilinanus; species Gracilinanus agilis. The sequence goes on along the minus strand of NC_058130.1, from coordinate 139,227,938 downwards.
GGGTCTAGTGTAGAGAGTGATCGATGGATCCTTTCAATGTCTATATTGCCCTCTTGTTGTAGAACTTCAGGGCAACTTTGCTAAATAATTTCTTTTAGTATAGAGTCCAAGTTTCTATTAATTTCTGCTTTTTCTTTTTTTTTTTTTTAAAACCCTTACCTTCTGTCTTCAAATCAATACTGTGTATTGGCTCCAAGGCAGAAGAATGGTAAGGGTAGGCAATGAGGGTCAAGTGACTTGCCCAGGGTCACACAGCTGGGAAGTGTCTGAGGCCGAATTTGAACCTAGGACCTCCCGACTCTAGTCCTGGCTCTCAATCCACTGAGCTACCCAGCTGCCCCCAATTTCTGCTTTTTCTGGAAGACCAATGATTCTCAAATTGTCTCTTCTAGCCCTGTTTTCTTGATCTGTCACTTTCTCATTGAGAGATTTCATGTTTCCATCTATTTTATCAATCTTTTGACTTTGTTTTATTTGTTCTTGCTGTCTTGAGAGATCATTAGCTTCTATTGCTCAATTCTAGCCTTTAGGGACTGGTTTTCAGTTATAATCTTTTGGTTTTCCTCTTCAATCTGGTCATTTCTGGTCTTCAGTTGATGTGCCTCACTTTCCAATTGTGAAATTCTGCCTTTTAAACTGCTATTTTCTTGCCAGATCTCTTCCATCTTTTTCATCATCTCAGATTTGAACTCTTCAATAGCTTGTGACCAGTTTTCATTATTTTGGGAAGGTTTGAATATGATTTCTTGTTTGTTCCCCTCTGTTGTCTGGATTTTCTCTGTGTAAAAATTACCGAGTGTTCCAGAGTTCTTCTTGATAATCTTTCTCTTCTGGTGTTCCCGATTTTGGCTTGCCATTGTTGTTAGCCCAGCTCCTTCTCAGCTTTATCCTCACACTCAGGGTCTATCTAGGCTCCTGAGGTCTCAGGTTCCGTTGTTCTCAGGGTCGAGCCTCCTGGTCATCCCTGGTCTAGCCCTCTGCCCTAGGCTCCTTCAACAGTCTCAAGGCGCTGCTTCTATTGCCGTGCTCCCAGTGAGTGCTCCCATCTGCACAGGGTCCCCACTGGGGGTCCAAGCCTGCACTGGAGATCCTTGTCCACACCTAGGGCACTGCCTTCACCCGCCCAGACGCTCAGGAAAGTCTGTGCACGTTCTTTAGCCTCTTGGGGTCCTAAGTCTTGCTGCTCTCAGGAACAAGCCCTGGAGCTGCCAGTGACTTAATGGGTGCCCCAAAACTGCTTTCACTCTTGTGTGCTGGGCTCTGAGTTGTACATGATGTGGGGGGAGGGGCTTCTTCCTCTCGCGTTTTAGTGAGAGCTGTTTTACCCCTTTGTAACGTGGAAATGCCCTGATTCCACGTACCTTCAATGCTGCTCCCTGTTGTGGGGTCCCTTCATTTGTCTGGATTCGTTTTTATGTCCCCTTGAGGAGTCCTGGTTTTGCTTCAGTTAGGAGAGATCAAGCAGTGCTGCTCCTTACTCTGCCTCCATCTTCGGTTACATGATTCTTGTTCTTACTTTCCCCTTCACCCCCCCAAACCCCTCCCTCCATAGCCAAATCACATTTCCACTGGTTTTAACATGTCCACAATCAAGACTTATTTACATATTATTGATAGTTACATTCATGTAGTCATTTCGAGTCTATATACCCAATCATGTCCGCATCAACCCATGTGTTCAAGCAGTTGTTTTTCTTCTGTGTTTCCACTCCTGTAGTTCTTTCTCTGAATGTGGGTAGCCTTCTTTTCCATAAATCCCTCAGAATTGTCCTGGGTCATTGCATTGCTGCTAGTATAGAAGTCCATTACATTTGATTTTACCACAGTATATCAGTCTCTGTGTATAATGTTCTTCTAGCTCTGCTCCTTTTACTCTGCATCAATTCCTGGAGGTCTTTCCAGGTTACATGGAATTCCTGCAGTTTATTATTCCTTTGAGCACAGTAGTACTCCATCACCAGCATATAACACAATTAATTAATTAAGAGCACTAAAAGATTGCCTGCCCTTTTATCCAGCCATACCATTGCTGGGTTTGTACCCTAAAGAGATCATAGGAAAAAAGACATGTACAAAAATGTTCATTGTTGTGCTCTTTGTGGTGGCAAAAAACTGGAAAATGAGGGTATGCCCTTCTATTGGGGAATGGCTGAACAAATTGTGGTATATGTTGGTGATAGAATATTACTGTGCTCAAAGGAATAATAAACTGGAGGAATTCCATGTGAACTGGAATGATCTCCAGGAACTGATGCAGAGTGAAAGGAACAGAACCAGGAGAACATTATACACAGAGATGGATACACTGTGGTAAAATCAAATATAATGGACTTCTGTACTAGCAGCAATGCAATGACCCAGGACAATTCTGAGGGATTTATGGAAAAGAAGGCTACCCACATTCAGAGAAAGAACCACAGGAGTGGAAACACAGAAGAAAAACAACTGCTTGAACACATGGGTTGATGTGGATACAATTTGGGATATAGACTCTTAATGATCACCCTGGAGCAATTATCAATAAATGGAAATAGGTCTTGATCAATGACACATGAAGAAACCAGTGGAAATGTGCATCAGCTATGGGATTTGGGGGATTGGGGGGGAGAGAGAAAGAATATGAATCATAGAACCATGGAAAATTTTTTTCTAAAAAATTTTTAAAAAATAAAAAAAAGAAGTTTGTGTTGTGAATATGTACGTAGCAGATGCAAAATAAATAAAAGATAATTTAGGGGTGAAAAACCCTAAGGAAAGTCTCATGTTAGTATCTGGCCAAAGTTTTGAAGGGGAAACAAAAATGAGGATCTTTCATGTGTTCTTAAAATTCTCCTTATATTATACATAGACAATGAAAACACATAGGGACAAATTTTTGGAGAAAGAATAAATACTACAACTTTGAGAAATTTCTAAATTAGCAGAGGCCCATAAAAATTGAAGAAAAACTTAACAGTGAAAGAAGCTCATGAGATTATAATGCACAGGGGTTACTGGAAGTAGGGAGGAAAGCCAAGATTTAAATCACCATTAGAGGAAAAAAGAGGATAATCAAATAACAACTATCTAATCAGATATTGAAAAAGTATAGGAAATGGCAAAAAAAAAGGCAAAATGAAATATGTAAGTGATCTAATGCTGAAGCTGGTGGCCTCTAAAATAAAATGGATGATTGACTGTAATGGTTGGTAATAAAGACTATCATACAAATTTAGTAAAAAGAAAAGAGGAGTCAATAGAATTCTTTATTACCAGGCTACAAATTCTACATAGGAACAATGATGGGTCTCCCTGATTCCCTTAATAGAACATGAAAAATCAAGTTTCTCTTTCATAAAGGACTAAATAAAATTGTTGCTAAGGCTAATTTTCATGGTTTAGATTTTTTTTAACAGCAGTCCAGAAAGGTTTTCCAAAATAAAATGTATAAATGTTCAACTTACCGCTCCAAGCATAATTCTGAAAATAAGCCATCGATATCCCCATATAACAATGTATGATGTTGAGGTATGTTTCGGTAGTTGGGAAAGAGTCCAGAAAGGGCACAAGAATATCCCCAAAAATCCTGTTTCCAGGAGCTGAAATTCCCAACCTAAAATGATCACAAAAGAGAAAAGTTTGGTTTTTTAAAAGTCAAATTATATTTTTTTAAAAATTAAGACACTAATGGCATAATATGATTTTGTCAAATGAAATTAAGTATTTTAAAGATTCCCAAGAGATCATGATATAGAGGAAGAGAGATCCAGGCTTGGAGTCAAGAAGACCTGAGTTTGAATATTCAAGTTCAGCCTCTCTCTGCTGGACATACAGGACCCCAAACAAGCTACTTAATGTCCCAATGAACCAGGAAACTCAATAAAAATACAAATTACAAATTAGTTGTTCCACACAAGAAGTTCCCCATATCTATAAAATAGATATGGAGGGAGGAGGAAGTTTCCTAAAAGATGTAAGCAAATAAATGTATCCCTCTGAAAATAAAAGAAGGAAAAAGGTCCTCTAGGACAGTGATGGCAAAATTTTTAGGGACTCCATGTCCATTCCCTACCTTCTCAGACTGCTTGCAGTGTCCCACCCACTTACATTGGGGAAGCAGGTGCAGAGATCCCATTTGGATTGGGGGAGCATGGAGCCGCCTCCTGCAGCTACAGGAACCCATGCCCCACACCCAGCCACCCCAGGAGCAGGCAGAGCTAGGGGGCTACTGCCCGAGCCCAGTGGGGAAGGTGAGGAAAGCCTAGGCAGTGAGTGACCCAGAGATCCAGTGCCCTGTCCCCTCCATGGGGTAGGTGGATGGGCCAGGGATGGGAGGGCATGCCCCCAAAGCAGTCTGTGCGCCATCTCAGGCATGTGTGCCATAAGTTTGCCATCACAGCTTTAGGTTATAGTACATAAACTGTAACAGTTTGGGAGTGTGCAAACTGTCAGAGCCTTAATGTAAATTAATTTATAGGGTCTTGCTTTATATTTAGAATATAGTTATAAAAAAATTAAGTTCACTGATCCCAAGGAAAAATGCTAACTCTTATTGGCATTTAGGTTCTTCACAACCATATCAAATCTACCTTTCCTGCCTTTTCATATACATTGTTCTCCTTTACACACTCTACAATCCAGTCAAACTAGGCTTCTGTCTATTCCTCAAAACACTATACTTTATCTCCTACCTCCATGTCTTTGCATAGGTTGACCCCAGTGCCGTAAATGAACTTCCTTCTCCCTCCCACCTCTCAGAATCCCTAGATTCTCTCAAAACTTAGCTCCTGTCACTTTACCCTTGTCAAGGGGAATTGTTTTGTTCTCTTTTTCTATTTTAAGTTAATCAATCAGGAACTTGAAGTACCCCTACTTAACAAAGAGAGTTCACACTTACTTGGTCATTAATACATAGTCCTAAAAGACCACAAGCAGTGCCACCCCTCCTCCTGGGTAGTGCCAGGCAAATTGAAACATAGAAAAAAATAAAATAAAGTCCAGAAAATGAGGAAGCAGGGAAATGTGAAATTTCTCATTAGAAAAACAACTAACATGGAAAAGAAATACATTAGAGATAATCTAAGAATTGTGGTACTACCTTAAAAGCTTTGATTTTTAAAAAGGGTTTAGATATCATCATCTAGATTAGATATCAAGAAATTATCAAGGAAAACTGCTCTGATATTCTAGAACTAGAAAGTAAAATGGGAATTGAAAGATTCTGACAATCACCTTCTAAAAGAGGTCTCAAAAGTATAACTCCCAAGAATATTATAGCCAAATTCCAGAACTCCTAGGTCAAGGAGAAAATATTGCAAACAGCCAAAAAGAAAAAAATTCAAATATTGTGGAGTCATAGTCAGAATAACACAAGATTTAGTAGCTTCTAATTTAAAGAATTAAAGGGCCTAGAATATGATATTCCAGAGACAGAATTAAGAATCATTTACTTAGTAAAACTGAACATAATCCTTCAAGAGGAAAATGGATATTCAATGAAATAGACGACTTTTAAAAATTACTGATGAAAAGACCAGACCTGGTAGAAAAATTTGACTTACAAATTAAAAACTGAAGAGAAGTATATAAAGATAAACAAGAAAGAGAAACCAAAAGACATTCAATAAGGTTAAACTGTTTATATGGAAAAATAATTCTTGTAACTCCTAAGAATTTTATCATTATTGGGGCACTTAGGGGTAGATATGTAAACAGAGTACAAGGATATGAGTTGAATATTATGGGATGATATCTAAAAAAATTAAATTGAAGGCTGATAAAGAGTAATGCAATAGTAGAAGAGGGAAGGGAGAAATAGAATGAGGTAAATTATCTCACATAAAGGGGACATCTGAGGAGAAGATGGGGGAGGTAAAGAAGGGAGCACTTGTACACTACTCTAATCACAAGAGTTCAAAGAGGGAAGAACATATATAATCAATTGCATACAGAAATCTATATTGTCCTACAAGAGAATAGGAGGGGAAAGGGATAAGAGAAAGAGGGGCACTGATAGAAAAGAGGGTAAATCGAGGGATGTAGTGGTTAGAAGCTAAACACATCTGTGGAGAGAGGAAATGAAAGGAGAGAGAAAAGGATAAATAGGAAGGAAGTAGGATGGAGAGTAATACATAGTAATCATAATGGTGAATAAAAAATTTATAATAAGCTTTCTAATAAAGGCCTAATGTCTCAAATACATAGAGAAATGAGTTGAATGTATAAGTATACAGGTCATTCTCTAACTGATAAATGGTCAAAGGATATGAACAGGCAATTCTCAAAGTAATTAAAGCTTCTATAGTAATGTAAAAATGCTCTAAATCAATGTTAATTAGAGAAATGCAAATTAAAACAACTGATTTAGCACCTCACATCTATCAGATTAGCTATTATGACAGAAAAGGAAAATGACAAAACTTGGAGGCCTTGTGAGGAAATTAAGACATAATAAATTGTTAGGGGAGTTGTGAACTGAGTCAGCCATTCTGGAAAGTAATTTGATCCTCTGCCTAAAGGGCTATAAAACATGCCCTTTGACTCAGCAAAATCATTCCTAGGTTTGTATCCCACAAAGATTTAAAAAAAAAAAGAACCTATATGTACAAAAATATTTAAAGCAGTTATTTTTGTTGGGGTAAAGAACTGAAAAAAGAGGAGATATCCATCAATTGAGGAATGGCTAAATAAATTATAGTATATGAATGTAATACATGTAATATTTTTGTGCTGTTAGAAATGATGAGCAGGAGGAGTTCAGAAAAACCTGGAAAAACTTCCACAAACTAAAGGAGAGTGAAGTAAACAGCAACAGGGGAACGCTGTTCACAGTGACAGCAATATTTTTCAATGGACAATTGTGAATAACTTAGCTCTTCTCAGCAACATAATAATCTAAAAACAATCTGAAAGGATTTATGACCAAAAAAAGCCAACTGCTACCAGAGAAAGAACTGATGGAGTCTGAATTCAAACCAAAGCAAATGTTTTTTACTCATTAATTTTTTCTTTGTATTTTCTTCCACAAAAGTATTAATATGGAAAATGGTTTTACAGGATAGCACATGTAAAATCTCTATCAGATTGACTACCATCTCAGTGGGAGGGTAGAATCTGAGAAACAAAATTCTTTTTAAAATGCTAGAAACTGTTTTTATATGTAATTGGGGAGGAACTAAATTAATAAATTTTTAAAGATTTGTGTTTGTATGTAAATCTTAGAAGTTTCTCCATAGCAGCAATTAGTTATGTTCTTTCTTATAGAATATGATTGATAATGGTAAAAGTAATATTCTTTTTAAAATATTACTATATATATACATATTACATTATTTATCTATTTACTACTTAAGGTCACATGTCTTCTCTCTTAGTAATACTTATTAGAGCAATAACAGATTTTTAAGACATAAAGATGTACAGTAATTTCAATAATAGCTTAGTGCACTAGATTGATTTCTTTTAATTCAGTTTTCATGTATTTCTATTTAATTTTCTCTGTCATTTCACTCTAACTTTGGAAAAGATAGCTAGAAACTTTAGGAACCGGTGACCAAACATTTCTTTGTATAATTGTCCCATTAGAAAATCTGTATTCATCAAGCATAATTTATTTTTAATTCTTGTTATTGGATTAGATCTACAAAATTGACCTATACTTTATAGACTAAACTCAAGGAACTTTTAAAAGAATCTCCATTCTATTTCCATGTATCCTGTGGCTTTCTGAAAGTCTCAGTTTCAAAATTAGTCTTTCTTTGGTGAGAAGTGAATTATATTGTTATAAAAGCAGCTGCATCAGAAAAGCAATGCCTAATGCCGAATGTGAAAGGTTAATTGTTGCTAAACTGAGCAACAAATAGTAGTTATTGGTCTAACTGGCAGCCAAGTGGTAGTATATCTTGTTAGCCTCAGCCTCCACAAGAATCCCACTGTTATGGATGTTTTCATATGGAAATTACTGTCTTCCCTCCCAGACAGATCCTATACATGCTTGCTCTGTGGTTAAGAGAGTCCAAGACTTTACATTTTCTAATGTGCCCTCAATGGGCAGTACTATCACATGTGACAAGAGGCAACACAAATAATTAGTGTTTCTCTTTATCTGATCATTACCACGAAAACTACCTAAGGATACAGTGACCCAAACAAAACCATGTTGTTGTTTTTTTTCCTTACATATTCCAATCAGCATTAAGGATGAAAATATAAAGAAATCTAAAGTCTTTGAGTCTTCTGGGTGTTTAGCTCGCCTCAAAAGAATGTCAGTGGGATCTGCACCTGTGCTACTCGTTCTGAAGCTAAGTTCCAACCCTGGCACTACCACTTGGGTATGATTCCAGAAGTATAATCAGGTCTGAAGGGTGCCTGAAAAGGAGATGTCTCGATGATACAAGGGCAAAGGAGGAAGAATGTCTGACTGACAAGCAAAAAGACAGTCAACAATGGTAAAGTGCTGCTGGGAGAGAAGCTCTCATAGCTGTTTTAAACAGATGGCAATCACAGTAAGCTGCAAAAGGAAAGGAAGATGAAGAAATAAAAACAAAGGTGGCGAGTTATACGTTTAGAAGAAAAAGCCTGAACACGTAGGAAAGGAAATGTCTTAAATACTACTTTCTAGTGCAGAAACAAATGACATTTAGTGAAAGAAAGAACCAAAGATTCTTTAAGAATTCACTAGCTAGATACCACTTTAAGACCTCTGTTTTTAAACAGTAAATAGCTCATATTCTTATGGAACTTTATAACTTAAAAAATGCTTTTTCCACAACAATCTTGTGCAAGTATGACTCCATTTGAAAGAATCTGGTCAATTAATATATTCAAGAATACTTATCTTACCCATTGATCAAACAATTACATGCCTTAAAAATAACCTTTTGAACAGGACCAGATTTTTACTCCCCCCATCTACCTCTAAATGACTTAATATTATCTTTCTTTTCTTCTAGCTTTTCCTCAAACTCCAACAAGTCTTTGATCTTTCCAACAAGGCTACTCCCTCCATAGGTACAGATCAGGATCTGTCCATGCACACTTTCTCATCCCATATACCTCCAACAATGTATACCTCCCAAACTCCCAGAGAACCACAAGGAAGATGAAGATTTAGCAGGCTGGAATATTTACTCTAGGTCTTCTGAAGTCATATAAGGAGAAAAAGTATAGGAAAGAGATACTATACACCTTTGCTTAAGATTTTAGGAAAACCTATTTTAGTTACTTATTCAACTGGGAAGCTTTTCATTATCCTTTTATGTAGATATTCCAAGCCCTTAAAAAACCTTTATTAAAACTCCTTTGTTGTTGAATAATAAGTTGGGTCATTATTTACTTTCTCCTAACAAATAAGAAAACAATTTCTAAAACTCACCTTTAAAAAATCACTTCTTAGTAACTTTAGAATTATTTTCTCTGAAAAAAATTATTTCATGACCAAAAGATATTATATAAAATGTAAAATAAATATAGTGATTCTCAAGTAATTTTAATTGTTGAAGCTATTCATCCATTTAACAAACATTATGTGCCTATATACAGAATACTGTGTGAAACAGGGGAGGATACAAAGATGATTATGGCATCAGTCTTTGCTGAAGCCTTTGTCTTCGAGTTAAAAGAATCACAGAATCATTGGATGTTAGACCTGGAAGGGCCCTTAAAGATCATCTTATTCAATCTCCTCATTTATAGACAAAGAAACTGAGTCCCAAAGAAGTGAACTGAATTGTTCAAGGTAGCATATATACACTAATAAATAAAATTTATCATATTTCAGTAAAATATCTAAATTGCAAATATAGATCACAGATAGAAGGTGGGGGATTGTATCTGGGTCTGACTCTGTAAACTGACAGAAGAAAGCAGGATATGATCTATCAACTGAATTCTTACAAGTGGCTCACATTTCCCATAATTGCAAACTTTTGGGAAGAGTTGTTCATATTTCCAACTTAACTGTCTCCATCAAACAAACTCTTAATTTAAATATCTTACAGATTCAAAAAGGTTCAGAATATCTCCAAAAATAATAGAATTACGTATGTAAAGGAGTATTTCTTAATTAAAGGTTAGCAAAGTTATCACCTTGGCTTTAAGAAGGAATAAATCACTCAACAGCTATTCTCTCTTCCAAGTTTCAACCTAATTTCTCACAAATGCAAAAAACAGAATTTTTAAGACAAAATTTGAATGGCAGCAAAGAAAAACTAAACAGTAGAACCAAGAGATTGATCTAAATGACAGAAAAAGAGGAGGCAAGAGAGAAAGAAAAATAAAATTGTCACCATGAGAAATGCAAATGTACAAGGTTAAGAGATACCTATGTGCTTCTGCCTTTTTATAAATGTAATCTGGACTTCTTTAGTTCTATTCAGGTTTAACAAGTGACAACAAATGCCATTAAGCCTGAAACATTCAGGGTCTCTTCCAATGAAATCCAAATCCTCTACTCTGCGAAGCTGACATAGGCTTGCTGTAGGCTTGTTTTTCAAGTTGAGGCTGAAGCTGCCACATCATCTCAGCATGGCGATCCCTTAGGCCCTCACTGCACACTGATATGTCTGGGAATGAAAGGGTCATGTTGTTGACCCACCTGCTTCTGTTTTCTTTGGTTGGATCTAGTCAAATTTCAGCAGCTGCATTGCTCACACAATGAGCGCCATTGTTATCTCTCTCTGTGTGGTGGTGGAAGGGTCCAAATTTTAAAATAAATAAATAAATAAGCTGCCAATGACACAACTTTCAGTGACTGCACTTGTCACATGCTGAAATGGTAGCTGCATCTTCAAAAATCTATAAAACCCAATAAATCAGTTTAGCACCTTGCTAAGTATCAGAAACTTAAAAAAGAAAGGGGAGGAAGGGAAGTGATGGAAAGAAAGTTCTACTCCATAAATATACTCTGCTAAAGAGAATTTAATTTGTGTAACATTGATTTTCAGCAATTTGAAACAATTGTCCCTAAATATTAAACTTTATGGCTGTGCTACTACAAACCATAATTTAATTCCTTCATGAAAGGATACACACACACGTGTGTGTGTGTGTGTGTGTGTGTGTATATATATATATGCATATATATTTTATATATTTCTTTTCTTATGCACAGAAGAAAGTATTGTTAGGCTAAAAATATTCAAGTCAGTTAATTATTAATAAGTTCTTGAAAGGTCTGACTTATTCTTATTAACATTCCCCACAGAGAATATTATTTCTAATAGGACATATATTATTTGGTGTTATTTTATCATTAAGGATTCTAAACCCCAAGTCTCACAATAGTCTTTGCTAGCTAATCCCTAATAAGAAAACCAGGGGAAGTATCAGTGTCCATTTGTTTATAATGTTTGCCATGCAGAAAAGGGAGAAAATCCTGAATATTTTTTATGCAGTTCTAAGTTCCTGCACCTGCAGCTTTTGCCGATCTCTGGCTCTTGGCTGTTACTAGGAACAACCCAGCCAGCTGCAAAAGGTAGTCTATAGTGGAGAAACAGCACTTAGAAAATTGAAAAAAATGGTTCTCAAGTCTTAGGGCTTTTTAGGGATGCTCCCAAACTCTTCTGGATTTTGATCAAGAGAAAAGCAACAACAGGGACCCAAATGTTCATTCAAAAATGAACCTAATACTATGAAGGATAAGCTAGCCTGGGAAATCATAAAGTATGTATACCTTTTAAATGTATTCTATAGAGAATTTTAAAGGAATTTTGCTGTTCTTACTCTTATTTAATCTAAAGCTATATCTTTGATATCATAGCCACTGGCAAACAAGGGAGAAAGTGAAATAAAATAGACTTAGGAATTACATTCAATTAAATGAACTGCTATCCTTACCACCATTTTCTTACTCCATATTTCCTGAAGAGCTGAGTAATCATGCATGTAATAGTGTGTAATAGACATATGCACTACTAAGGTAAAGAAAGAACTACATTTACTTTAATTAAGATACAAGCAAAAATTAAAAGGTGACCAGGAGAAAGCAATGACACAGGACAGCTCTGAGGGATTTATGGAAAAGAACGCTACCCACATTCAGAGGAAGAACTACAAGAGAAGAAACATATAAGAAAAGCAAATGCTTGAAAGGATGGGCTGAGGAGGACATGATTGGGGATGTGGACTCGAAACTACCACACCAATGCAACTATCAACAATTTGGAAATAGGTCTTGAACAAGGACACATGATAAAACCAGTGGAAATGTGCATCGGCCATGGGTGGGGGGAGAGCGGGGGGTGAAGGGGAAAGTAGGAGCTTGAATTTAACCATGTTAAAAATGAATATTAATAAATGATTTAAAAAAATTAAAAGGTGTAAGAACCTTATAAACCATATTGTATTTTATCACACCATGAATAGTCTAAAACAGGGATGAAAAGAAAGCCACTGTCCTAGCATGCAAGTCAGGATAAAAATTCTTTAATTTTTATCATTAAAATAGCAGACTAGAAAAATATAATGTCTAAGCAACTAACTTCCTTTGTATACTTCTAAAACAAGAAAATCTTTCTAATTCCTAATTTATTGCCTCAGGAAAATGAGGCTAACTTGTATGGCAAAGGGCTTTAGAATTCTATAATTAAAGTATAGAAGTATCATTATCAGATTCTTTGTAAAACTGAAAAATTTTTACTAAAATCAAATCTCCATCTTTACCACTGATGCTTCTATTTTATCTATATTTAATATTTGCCTAAACCTAGTGAACATCCCAGGCCCCTGAGCAGAAAGTTAACAAAGAGCTTTTCCTCACAAGATGTTCCAGAGTTGACTATGACATCAGGCAGCACATGATCACTCAACTATTATATAACTAACTTTTTTTATAAAAAGGACATTTTTAGAATTTTAATGGCACTAACTAAAGGCAGCAATAAGATAAAATCTCTGGAGTTGGCAGCTTTCATAAAGTTGTTTTGCTGAAAGCTCAACAGAATTTTTGTTACCAAATTTTATGGTGCCTTTTTTAAATGACAGAGAATAGAGCAGAACTTCCCAAATGATGTCTGTAGCTGAATGTGTACAAATTATAACCACTTCAGCATTTTCCCAATATTCTAATCAAAGATTCCAAATTAGTGCCATTTTTTTCTGTTTCTCCTAAGCACCAACAACAGATTATCAAAGGAGGAAAGACCTTTATAAACTGAAAATGACAGAACAAAAGTGACTATCAGAGAGCTGGTATCCAAGATAAATAATGATGGGAGAATACCTAAGTTTTCCTTGATGAATTCAAGTCACGTGACTGATGAACTACACACTTAGATAGTGGTAAAAAACTGGCAGACATGGCTGCTGAGCCATTGTCAATGACACGTGAAAGATCAACTAAATGAGACAAGTGTCACAAACTGCAAGAAGAGCAAATATCCTACTTTTCAAAAAGAGAAAAAAAAGCAAAGTCTAAAAACTAAATGGTAAATTAATATAAAATGCTTTTAAAAACTGAGAATGTTCTTGAATATATCAGTATAATGATTATCTAAAATGTAAGGCAGAGATTACAAAGAGCCAGCATGGTTCCATCAATAATAGTCTCGCCAGATTAAACACATTTCCTTTTTATGGCAGGTTACCAGGGAAGGGAGATTCTGTTTACAGTTTTTTCTCCTAGATATTAGCAAAGTTTTTGATAAAGTACATCATACTATTCTTGTAGGAGAAAGTAAGAGATATAGATTAGTCAATAATATGATCATATGAATTCAGGAATGATCAGATGACTGAATTCAAAGCATCCAAGGAGCAATAGGTCTCTAGTAAATAAGTCCCCAAGAATCTCTTCTTGATCCTGTGCTTTTTAACATTTTTCTTAACAATAATAAGGATAATTGACATGCTGATCAAGTTTGCATTTGAAACAGAGTTAGGAGGGATATTTAAAATATGAGATGACAGAATCCAAAATGATAGTAACAGGCTAATTTCTAACAAGATGGAATCCAACAGAGATAAATGTCAGGTCTTGGACTTCGATACAAAGAATAAACTTTACAAATACAAGATAGAGGAGATGATAAGATGACAATTATTCTGAAAAGGATTGGGGGTTTTTATTAGGGTTTTAATAGAGTCACAAAGCTCTATAAAATGATTCTATGATGTTACAACCAAAAAAAGATATAGGTGCTACCATACTCTAACCCTGTCAGACTCTGTCTGGAGTGTTGTGTTTAATTTTAAAAAGCACACAATTGTAAGAAGGTAATAGATAAATTGGAGAATGAGTACCTAGAGGAAAGAGGGTAAGCAGGTTGATGAATGGGTTTTGAGTCTGTGTCTTGTGAGGATCAATGAAAAGAACTGAGGAGGTTTAGCCAAGAGAAGGCAGGCATGGGCAGTGGTGGGTCATGATAACAATGTTCTAGCATTTGAGAAACTTTCATGTGAAAGATTAGAATTTTTCTCTTAACTCAACTCCAGGGACCAGAACTGGGAGCAACTGGCAGAAGTTGCAAAGAAGCACATTTAGGTTTGATAGCAGGAAAAATTTCCTAACAATGGTAGTTACGCAGAAGAAGAAATAGGCTTCCATGAGAGATGGTGGGTTGGCTGGAGGTCTTAAAGCAGAGTCATGGGTATTATAATGGGATTTCCTTTCATGTATAGGTGGGACTTAATAATAGCTAAAGTTCCTTCTAATTCTCAGATTCTCTGATTCTGAGATCATGATAGCATAACTGACTAGTTTCACTCATTACATTGTTCAATATGCCCTTTCTTAAGTTGCTATAAAAAGAAAAGGAATAAACACATTTTTAGTCAAGCAAGTTTACCAACTGTTTATGTATAAATTTTTCCTGGGTTCTATGTAAATACTTAACATTCAAGAAGGAAAGGACTTTCAAATTTATTTGTTCCCTTCTTTTAACGAATATGATGCTATGATGTGTATTAGAGACGGAGGGGTCATATATTGCCATAGTTCTAAACATGTTTTAGGAATGCAGTGGTTTGGACCAGACATACAGACTAAAGGAATATTCTATTTACCTTTATTCTAACATTTCCCCATTAAGTCACACATAGCATATAACAGTGATAATCAGACTTATTTTCAGGACTCTCCAATATTACATTTCTTTGAAGTTGACCTGAGTCCTAAGTACAGCCAACTTACTAATTCTTGCTAGAAGCTTACAAAGACTACTACACACATAGTTTTTACTGAAAAAATATTTAAAAGCCAGTTTCCTTCACATCTCTATGAACTTCTGCACTTCTTTTTTTCTTTAACAAGAGAAACAAGGTATTCTTTCAGTCCTTTGACAGAATTCAATCCATGTTTAAAAAGTGTGAAGTTTCGCCATCATTCTTTTTTGCCTCATAAAAGGCATGGGATCTTGACTTTTAAAGACATTAAAGACTATTGAGAATGTTTTAGTATGAAAACACACGCAAAAAAATATGTTGATGATCAGAGTTTAAAAACTGTACTTTAAATCTGTTCATAACAAAAGATAATCAAAAGAGAAGGAACAAAGGAAATTTAAAAGTGAGCAGAAGAATATCTCTCAGTGCTCTAATTTGACTTTGTTTCTTTTTTAAATTAGCTTCTAAACGCCATAGGATTCTTAATTTAGAATGCCTCTTTCTTCTGATCTGCTACTTATTAAAATATCATTTTTTTAAAAAGATGGCAGAAAGCATTAGAAACACAAAGTTTCAATAAAGCCTACTAATATTAATGTAAATGTTATTCTCACTATATGATGATACCTATCAGGGACCAACAAGTCAGCACAGTACTGGAGATATTTAACCATACTTCTTATTCAATTCTTGTCACATAAAATAAATAAGAATTGGTGCAAAATACATCACTATAAACATATAATCATAGAAGGAGGCAGGCTGATCATCTAGCAAGAATAAAAGAAGGCATCCTACTGTGATTTTTTTAAAACCAAGTATAAGGCTTTTTTAAAAATCAAAAAACATGAACAAGAATGCCAGATTTGACAGGGTTAAAAACTGCACTGCTTGAAGGAGAATGAACACAGATGTACTATTACTACAGGTAGCAACATAAATATTAGATAAATTGTTGTAAGATAATCCCCCTTAAAAAGTTCTAAGGTTGAATGATTAAGAGAATGATCTTGCAGTTTTCAGAAATACTCTAGAAAGAGGTGGTGCTTTGAGAGGAATATGGTGAATCTGAAAAGCGTGTCAAAATTTAGAAGACTGGAAACTTCCAGGTAAAAATGAATAAGTGAATGCTAATAGGATCTCAGAACTCATTCAATAAAGGCAGCATTCAAAACTAAGAAGGTTATAGGCCTAGTGAACTCTCTTCTGGTTAGGTTGCAAATAGAGAATTACATTCAGTTCTTAGCACCCTGTTTTAGAAATAATGTTGAAAAGTAAGAGATCATCCAGAAGAAAGTAACTAGGATGACAAAGGATTTCCAAAACCATGCTACATAAGGATTAGCTGAAGGAACTAGGGATGTTTTACTCTGGAGAAAAAAGGACATAGAGATAACATAACAGTCATCCTTAAATATTTAAAAGGTTGCCCTTTGGAAAGGGATTAGATTTGTTTTGCTTGGGCCAGGAAGTCAAATTTTTGCTGCATAAGAATTTCCTAGTAATTAGAACTGTCTCAAAGTGCAACGGGCTGTCTTAAAGGGTAATGACTTTCTCATCCCTGGAAATCTTTCATTAAAGGCTTGCTGATTACTTGTCATAAATACTATATCTATGTTTGATGTTCAGGCATAGTTTGTACTAAATGATCTCTAAGGTTCTGTCTAACTGACATACTATGATGCTCTACATTTGAAGGGTCAAAGGGATTTCTTAACTTTCAAATATATAGACCTGGAAGTGGACCCATGATGCCATTAGTCTAGGGTACTACCAAATAAGGAACTTTCCTCTACCAATGCATGTCACCACCTTCTTTACAACTTATAGTCTCAGAGGAATGTCTAAGGCAGTGATATCAAACACAGAAATGGAGCCCCTAAATAATACAACAGAATTCTTTGCAGGCAGCACACTGACTTGGAAAACCACATATAATGCTCAGTACAAAGCCTGGGATATGCTTAAATGTTTTTTTATTGATTACTATTAATATTATCTATGTTCTATTGCATTTTTATTTATTTTCTTAAATACTTACCAATTACATTTTAATTTGATTCCTACTGGGAATGCTATGGTATATTTACACCTCTGGCTTGGAGAATTGAGCTTGATCTCCAGGTATGGGTCAGAAGTAGGACCTGAATTCAAATTTTCTGGTCTCAAAATCCAGGTCACTATCCAATTTGCCACACTGCTTCTCTCAGTCCATATTCTATTATGACAGTCATAACAACATGAAAGTTGCTACTTGGATTCGGCTACTTGGCTTTAGAGCTGGATGAATCTTAGATAATTTAGTCCAACATCCTTATTTTATACAGGAGGAAGCTCAGGCTCAAATAGAAGAATTTTTACCCAAAGATTTACTCAGAGTTACACAAGGCAATAAATAAGATAGCCAGAATCTGAATCTAGGTGTTATGAATTCAAATCCAGGACTCTTTCTCCTTTTCATGCTGGCCCTCAAGTCAGTATATTATCTAACAAAGAGCTTTTTAAATCAAAACATGTCTCTTAAAATAACCCCTTTCTAATTTAAATATTCATTTCTAAATTTGAAAACAGGTACCCCAGTTTTTCTCAGTTGCTATTATTTCTAGAGTGCTCTGCCTATATTTCTAGCATGCTTACTACATTGAGAAATATTCAAAGTATGCCAACCATGCACACTGAAAAACATATGTTTTTAAATCAACATAATTCCTTAGAAGTTGATAAAAAGAGATCTAAATGTCCCAAAGATGGCATCAACTTTGAAGCCCTATTCCTACACTTAACAGGTAAACAACAAGCACTTATGATGTGACAGGCATAGTGCCAGATATTGAGGCTATAAAGGCCAAAATAAAAAATAGCTCCTGCCCTCAAAGTACTAATAGCCTAGCCAAGGGAGATAACATACTCCCATACAGGTATATACAAAATGTGGTGATGGGGAAAGTAGGCATTAACACTTAGTATAATTAGGAAAAGTTTCATGTAGGAAGGTAGAGCTTGCACTGAAGAATGAAGAAAACTAAGCATTTTGGAAGATGAAGGTGAGGAAGAAGTGCTTTCCAGGCATAGGGGTAGAACCACTGCAAAGGTATGGATTGTAAGCAGTAGCAAGAAGGCCAGTTTGGCCCAACTATAGATTATATGAAAAGTAGTAATGTCTGAAAAGACAGCTTGGAGACAGATAATGAGAGGTTTTAAATGCCAGAGGAATTTGTGTTTGATCCCAGATGTGATAGGCAATCAATAGATTTTTCTGAGTATAAGGATATGATCAAATTTAGGTCTTGTAAAAATCAGTTTGCCAGAAGTGTAAAGAGTAATACAAGAGGAAGGAAGGGGAAGTCTTCAATCCAAAGACCAATGAGGAGACCACAGGAAAAGTGTAAGTAAGAGGTGATGAAGACTTAAACTAAAGTGATAAGCTATGTGAGTGGAAAGAAAGGAACAGACATGAACAATAACAGTGGAGGTAGAAATGATCAGGCAAATAAGTTGCAGGTTTTTGCATGAGAATGAAGAGTCACTTGCACTGCAAATTTCAAAGATAGGGTAGATAACATATAATTGGAGAGCTTCTTATTTATATTAAAAAATGATATAGAATGGTATCATTTGAGTTTCTATGACCAGAAACTACTATTTTTCATACTGAAGATATATTTCTAAAAGATTTTGGAACGCTATTTTTAACTTTTCTTCCTGAAGTATGAGCCATGAAAAAAATTAACATAAAAACTTTTAAAAGCTTCCAAGTGCTCTCAAGGGTAGTTATTAGAAACCACTTTGGTAACAAGAGGGTGATATCACTGAGTTAATGCAGCAGTAAATTAGTTCTTCTGTGTTCAGAACTTAAAGTGACAGAAGAATCAGGAAAGAATTTAAATTTTTAAAAAAATAATGAAGTTAATGGATTTCCTGTTTCCACCTTTGCAGGCAACTGTCATTTTGAAGGAACGGTATGTATTGTATTTAATTACTCTCTTAGAAACTAAAATAATTTCATCTATGTTTGCATAATCTCATTGGTATTCACTGTTTTTACTGTAGCCATCAAAGTAATTTATATTTTACTCAAGTATTACCATTTGGCTATTTGATTTGCTGTAAAATTTAGGAAATGAGCATTCTAAATAGACATCAGACTAAGAAAGCTAGAAAGGACTTTAGAGATCATCTAATCCAACCCCTTACCTGAACAAGAATTTACACCTACAATATTCTACCTTTGCTTGAAGGCCTCTAGAGTATTCCACTCTATTTTTTTTGACAGATCTAGTTGTTGGGAGGTTTTGCTTCACATTTAAATAAAATCTTCCTATCTACAGTTTATACCATTGCTTCCAGTACTACTTTCTGGGTTCAAACACAAGAAGTACAATTTAGTAGTTTATATGATGTTCTATGCATATCTAACTAAAATTGCCGTGCTGACTATACTAACAGGTAATGGCTACAGATAAAGCAGCATTTTGATAGCAATACTTTAATTTGAGACATTTTCCTTAATAAAGAGAGAATCTATTTTCCCTTGGCATATGCTCAAATCATTATTGGACTCCTTTTCAATTATATGAAGAACTGTCTGGCTTTCTCTTCCATAAAAGGCAGCAGGCATCCTATTTCTAAAGCTAACCCTACGAGGATCAATGATACATATATAGAATTAATTTAACTTCTATTGGTACCTCTTATCATGTTTTCACTTATAAGTAGAAATGTTCACTGTTTTCTAGCCATCTGAACTGCTATAATTGCTGTGGTCTGAGAAAAGTTCAAAAATTCAGTCAGCATTCTCATCATCTCAGATTTGAACTCTTCAATAGTTTGTGACCAGTTTTCATTATTTTGGGAAGGTTTGGATTTGATTACTTGTTTGTTCTCTGTGGTTTGCTCTGCTGTCTGGACTTTCTCTGTGTAAAAGTTGTCCAGTGTTACAGATTTCTTCTTGATAATCTTTCTCTTTTGGGATTCTTGAGGATTGCTTGCCATTGTTACCTGTGCACCCTCTCAGGTTTTTCATCATGCCCAGAGTCTGTTTGCGCCCTCTAGGCTCCTGAAGTCTCAGATCTCCTTGTTCTCAGAGTCAAGCCTCCTGGTGGCCCCTTTGTTTGTTCCTCTGTCTGAGGCTCCTTTAATAGTTTCAGGATGCTGTTTCCACAGTTGTGCACCCCTCTGCACTGGGTCCTCACTCAAGGTCCACTCCTGTGCTCAGAATCCAAGTCTGCTCCTGAGCTCAGGATCCGTGGACTCAAGAGCCTGCACTTGTGCCTGCGCTCAGGGTCTGCGTTCAAAGTCGGCGCGCGTTCTTTAGCCTCTTGGGGTCTTAAGTCTTGCTGCTCTCAGGAACAGGCCCTGGTGACCCCAGGTAGCTGCCAAGGACTTAATGGGTTCCCCAAGCTTGCTCTAGCTCTTGTATAAAAAATCAAGCCATTCCCCAATTGATAAATGGGCAAGAGACATGAATAGGCAATTTTCAGGTAAAGAAATCAAAAGTATCAATAAGCGCATGAGAAAGTGTTCTAAATCTCTAATAATTAGAGAAATGCAAATCAAAACAACTCTGAGGTATCACGTCACACCTAGCAGATTGGCTAAAATGAAAGAAGGGGAGAGTAATGAATGCTGGAGGGGATGTGGCAAAATTGGGACATTAATGCATTGCTGGTGGAGTTGTGAACTGATCCAACCATTCTGGATGGCAATTTGGAATCATGCTCAAAGGGCTATAAAAAAATGCCTGCCCTGTGATCCAGCCATACCATTTGTTGGGTTTATACCCCAAAGAGATCATAAATAAACAGACTTGTACGAAAATATTTATAGCCGCGCTTTTCATGGTGGCAAAGAACTGGAAAAGGAGGGTATGTCCTTCAATTGGGGAATGGCTGAACAAATTGTGGTATATGCTGGTGATGGAATACTATTGTGCTCAAAGGAATAATAAACTAGAGGAATTCCAGGTGAACTGGAAAGACCTCCAGGAATTGATGCAGAGCGAAAGGAGCAGAGCCAGAAGAACATTGTACACAGAGACTGATATACTATGGTAAAATAGAATGTAATGGACTTCTGTACTAGCAGCAATGCAATGACCCAGGACTATTCTGAGGAACTTATGGTAAAGAACGCTACCCACATTCAGAGGAAGAACTGCAGGAGAGGAAACATATAAGAAAAACAACTGCTTGAACGCATGGGTTTATGCAGACATGATTGGGGATGTAGACTCGAAACTACCACGCCAATGCAACTATCAAAAATTTGGAAATAGGTCTTGATCAATAATACATGTTAAAACCAGTGGAAATGTGCATCAGCAATGGGTGGAGGGAGTGCGGGGGGGTGAAGAGGAAAGTAGGAGCATGAATCATGTAACCATGTTAAAAATGAATATTAATAAATGTTTAAAAAAACAAACAAACAAAAATTCAGTCAGCAATTCTTACCTGCTAACCCAACAGTGCCTTATGAGGAATTAATGGGAAGATTAACTTAATACAACCATTCTACTATCCATTACATTACTAACTATACCACTATTAAACAACCTTATATTTCCACACAAAACAAGATACTTTCCATTATACTGTAAAAATATAGTCACATCAGCCTTCTTAATTAGCCTATCATCCCTACTTACTTTTACATATTTAGGCCAAGAGTCTATTGTTACCAACTGACATTAATTTTCAATTCATACATTTAACATCTCAATGAGCTTTAAACTACATTTTCCTCTATCAATTTCATCTCAATTGCCCTATTCATCACTTGATCAATTCTAGAGTTTTCCTTGTGATACATATACTCAGACCCTTATATATTTCAAATCTTTAAATATCTTATTACATTCCTCCTAACAATAATTAATCTAGTATCTGCCAAAAACCTTTTCAACTATTCATTGGCTGAGAAGGTATTAGTATCATATCACTTATACCAGTGATTCCCAAAGTGGGTGCTACTGCCCCCTGGTGGGTGCTGCAGCGATCCAGGAGGGGCAGTGATGGCCAAAGGTGCATTTATCTTTCCTATTAATTGCTATTAAAATTTTTAAAAAATTAATTTCCAGGGGGCTAAGTAATATTTTTTCTGGAAAGGGGGTAATAGGCCAAAAAAGTTTGGGAACCACTGATTAATACTTATTGGATAATGATAGGGACACACAGGCGCTAATACAGCAGTCCTCCTAGCAATCCTTTACAACCTAATTGCCAACATCGAATTTATACATATAATAGCATGACTTATACTAAACAATAATTCATAAAAACCTACAACATTTTCTCTATTAACTTATACACTTGCTGTCTTGGGCCTAAATATTGCCACCACAGGCAAATCAGGACCAACCCAAACATTAGCCCTTCTTCATTCAAGCACTATAGTCGTAGCAAATATTTTCCTTTTAATCCAATTTCATCTCATAAAGGAAAATAACCAAACAATCCTAACAATCACCCTATGCTGAGAAGCAATTACAACACTATTTATAGCCATTTGCACAATCACACAAAATGATATTTAAAAAATTGTAGATTTCTTAACATCAAGCCAATTAAGTCTAATAATAGTCACAATTGGACTTAACCAGCCCCACATAGCTTTCCTACACATCTGCACACATGCCTTCTTCAAAGCTATATTATTCCTGTGTTCTGGATCCATCATCCATAGCCTTAAGGATGAATAATATATTGGAAAAATAGGAGGCCTATTTACCATTCTACTAATTACATCATCTGCCCTAATAACAGGCAGCCTAGCACTAATAGGAACACCATTTCTGGCAGTAGCCTATTCGAAAGACTCAATTATTGAAGCCTTAAACACATCATATACAAATGCATCTGCCCAAGCACTAACTCTAATTGCCACCTCCCTTATAGCAGTCTACAGTCTGTGCATCATCTATTTTGCCCTCTTTGGCCACCCTCATTTCCCTTCCATATATCCTATTATTGAAAACAACCCAAGGTCATTTGAGGCAGTGGATGGAGAACTGGACCTAGGGTCATGAAGACCTGAGTTCAAATTCTGCCTTAAATACTTATGAGATTTGTGACCCTAAGCAAGTTATTTACTCTGCCTCAATTTCCCCCTCTATAAAATGGAGATAGATAATAAAAGCACTTATCTCCCAGAGTTGTTGCAAGGATCAAATGAGGTAACATAGGTAAAGTACTATGAAAACCTTAAAGTGCTATATAAATGCTAGCTAGCCAGCTAGTAGTAAGTAATAGTGGCATTGATTATGGTGATGGTAGTTGTATCACTTTATCTCTGGACACTGATTTAGTTACCATTTGGCTGAATAAGTTGAGAGAAAGAATCATGTCAGCACCAGAATTTGGGTTGCAGTCCTTATTCACTATAAGGCAATGAAATATTTTAGAATCTGAAGTTAGCCGTACTACATGGGACTT
Organism: Gracilinanus agilis; assembly: GCF_016433145.1. NCBI lineage: Eukaryota > Metazoa > Chordata > Mammalia > Didelphimorphia > Didelphidae > Gracilinanus > Gracilinanus agilis. The sequence goes on along the minus strand of NC_058130.1, from coordinate 139,204,431 downwards.
GTGGCAGATTAGCTCACTTCCAGGGCCAATAAAGAGGTATTCTGAGCCTATATGTATCAGTCAAACTCTGTTTTTCAAGGAACAAAAAGAATACAAGGCATTCAAACACAATGTTATAAGTAAATAAAATAAATCTTATTTCCTTCAAAATCAATTTTTCTTTCAAACTTCCTCATTTTCATTATGAGTGTCAGTATCTTTGGCTTTCAGTCTTAGAATAATACTTGACTTATTCATTTCCCTAGAATCTAACATTCAATCATTTAGCAAATTTTATTGGACCTACCTCCACATCTCTTGTATTTGTTCCCTTCTCTTCACTCACACATTCTCTTCTACTTTGAGCCCTCATTACTTGTTATCTAGACTATTACAATGACATTTTCATTGACTTGTCCACCTCCAGCATCACTTCTCTCTAAACCATCCTCCATATAACTGTCAAATAAATAGATTAAAACATAGATTCCACCATTATCTCTACCACTAATCTTTGATTGCTTCCGATTTCCTCTAGGAACTTCCCATACAAACTCCTAAATTTGGAATTTTAAAATATTGTACAACCTAACTCCTTCATACCTTTGAAGTATTTGTCATATTATCCCCTTTCATACTTATTTTCAGTCAAAGTAGTGTGTTTGCTGTCCCCTAGGGCATTTCATCAATGATATTTCATCACTTGTCATCTCTTTTATACAAATAGTCCCTCATATCTGAATGCTATCTATGGGCAGTGCATCTTAGCTTCTCAGTGTTGAAGGAGCCACACTGCTCAATGATAAGGACATGAACTTGGAAAGATGGATTGAACATTTCCATAGTTCTCTCCACAGACCATCATCAACCAATGCTAAAGCCACTGACCATATGGTCAACTTCAGGTTAAAATCAATCCCTCATTAGCCAAACTTCCAACTGAAGAAGAGGTTTTGAAAGTCACTAGGCTCCTCTTACATGGTAAAGCACCTGGTACTGATTCCATTCCAGTAGAGATTTACAAGGGCAAGGGGTCCACTGCTTTTACAAAAGCTGACTGAAATATTCCAGGTTATTAGGTAAGGGGAGGTTATCCCCTGGGAGATCAAGGATGGCTCCATTGTCCATCTCTATAAAAGAAAAAAAGGAGCTTGTTCTGTGACAACCTTAGGTTGGGAAGAGTGGGGTCAATCTTTCTTTTAGTTATTACTGACGAGATTTTTGCCAGAGTTCTCTTTAATCAACTGATCCTTCATTTGGTAGATGGTCATCTACCCCAAAACCAACATGGCTCAAGAAGGCCTGAAGAACAGTTTATATAGTGTTTGCTGCCCAAAAAAACTCCAGGAGAGATGCCAGGGGCAGAACAGAGATCTGTATACAATGTTTGTCAATTTGACCAAGGCCTTTGATACTGTCATTTGTTGAGGTCTTGTGGAATATCATGACAAAATTTGGCTGTCCAGGGAAATTCATCAGTATAGGATGTCATGTAAGAACACTTGCAAGTTTCTGGATAATGGACAATGCTCTTGGCACTTTCCGAGTCACCAATGGAATAAAGCAGGGCTATGTGCTTGCTCACATGCTTTTTTTTTTTTAACCCTTGTACTTCGGTGTATTGTCTCATAGGTGGAAGATTGGTAAGGGTGGGCAATGGGGGTCAAGTGACTTGCCCAGGGTCACACAGCTGGGAAGTGGCTGAGGCCGGGTTTGAACCTAGGACCTCCTGTCTCTAGGCCTGACTCTCACTCCACTGAGCTACCCAGCTGCCCCTCACATGCTTTTTAGCATGATATTTTCAGCAATGTCAGACATCTTCAATAAGGATGAAAATGGCATCAAGATCAGCTACTCTACTGATGGTAAATCATTTGACTTGAAAAGGTTAAAGGAAAGATTAAAATGGAGGACCAATTGGTGTTTGTTATTTTTTTTTCTTAAACCCTTAACTTCTGTGATTTGGCTCCAAGGCAGAAGAGTGGTAAGGATAGGCAATGGGGGTCAAGTGACTTGCCCAGGGTCACACAGCTGGGAAGTGTCTGAGGTCAGATTTGAACCCAGGACCTCCCATCTCTAGGCCTGACTCTCAATCCACTGAGCTACCCAGCTGCCCCCTGGTGTTTGTTATTTTTAAGATGATTATGCCAGAGATGCAACAGAGTATAGATCACTTCTCTGCTGCTTGTGCTACTTTTGGCCTGACAATTAACACTAAGAAAACAGATACCCCTCTATGAGCACTGCACCATCCATATGTGCAATCATCACTTAAAGCAAATAGAGAAATTCTGAATGCTGTGGAAACGTTAACTTACCTTGGCAGTATACTTTCCAAGGATGACAAGGTTGACACATGCATTGCCAGAGCTAGCTCAGTGTTTAGGAGGCTCCCAAGGAAAGAGTGGGAGAGAAGAGGTATTGGGCTGCCTAACTGAAGGTCTATAGCGATGTTGTGCTGACCTCATTGTTGTATAACTATGAAACTGGACAGTATACAGGAAATGGAACCTATTCCATTAAAATTGTCTTAGGAAGATTCTGAAGAACACCTGGAAGCATAAGGCACTGCACAATGAGATCCTTTTATCCAGTTGAACTTCTAAAAAACATTCAAACTTTATTACAGAAAGCACAATTCCAATGTATTGACCACATTATTTAAATGCTAAAAGTATGTTTGTCTAAAAAACTATTTTACAGAGAACTCACATAAGGTAGCACTCATGCAGAGGTCAGAAGAAAAGATATAAGAACACTCTCATAGTCTCTCTGAAGAACTTTGGTATTGAGTGTGAGACATGGGAGATACTAGCTTAGTAGAGCCTGCAACAAAGAAGGTGTTGTGCTCTGTGAACAAAACAGATTCATAGTAGCTCAAAAAACAACCACCACCACCACCAAGATATACATGTTTAGAGACATGTCCATCCCAAATGCTCAGATGGACTATTTGTGTCCAACATGTGGTAGAACCTTCCAAACTTGTATTGGTCTGATGAAACAGTCACACATATTATATAATGACCTCAATTGACATCATGATGTCATTTTGATACTTTTTGAAGACAAAGGAGAACAGCCTTAGTTTCCTTCAAAGCAAGTATCTTATGTGGTCTTTGCCAATTTATAATAATATCAAGGGTTTTTTTAAACTTTTAATTAATATTGAGTAATACTTTAATAGCATAACTTCCTTACATTATTTCTATTTGGTTAGATAAGGGATATTCTAGATAATGAGAAGAATGTTATAATTGATATAACATTACATCTAGAATAAAAAGTCCTTCGTTCTGGTCCTTGCACAATTTTCTAAGACTTAGTTTCCTCCTACAAAAAATAAAGATGATATTCCCCTCTGACTATGCTTCTGACAGAAACATCATTCCTCAGTTGCATCTTAGCTTTGTCATCTCCCTTATTGCGTGTGTAGGGCCTCCTTACCAAAACCTCTATTGACTCCTGTGACATAATCTTACATCTGCCCTTCTGGCCTTCTCCTCTTATTGGTAAGTTTCCCATCGGGCCTCTATGTTGTAGAGTAGTCCAGGCCAGTCAAGTTTAATTCCCATCCCAGCTTTGCTTCTATATGGGTACCTCCATTTTTGCAACCTAACCCTAACTTTCCTATTCCTTTTGTGTGTTCCCTAGTAGAATGACAACTTAAAGGCAGGGGACCATCTTTCTTTATTCTTGTATTTTTATTCTTCACACTTAGTATATTGCCTAGAACATAATTAGCACTTAATAAATGATTATTGATTGCCCCGTCTATCTAATAATGCTAATACTAGGAACATGTTACATAAATGTGAGTTTTATTAGTAGAATTAAAATGATAGAAATTTAGAGCTTGAAAGGACTTTAGGGATCATTCAAATCAAAATTCCTCATTTTATATGGAGATATGGAGGCCCTAATCAACAAATGCAAAGGCAAACAATGAGCTAGCTCCAAGCAAGAAAGCATGTCACTGGAATTCATTCTCCCTGTAATATGCCAATGGGTGCTCAGAAATAATTTGTGCTAAAATGTTTAAAATAATATTCCTGTAAAGCTATTTATGCTACTATAAGTTCCAAAAAAGGTATTTTCCAAGAAAAGATAAATTTTATACTTGTACCTGTCCAAATTATTCCAAAGTCTGCATTGGTAGAGTCCAAAATAATGAATTATTAATGTATAACTATTTTCTTTATCATGTGATTTGGATTTTTATCAGTTAATACTAATAGCAATGTAATTCAACCTATTTATAATAAGAATAAATCCAGAGAAGGAGTGTCAATATACACAATCTATAGAATCTGTTTCTATTCTTTTCCCATATTTGAGGGGGAAATGAAAAATGGACAGATTGATAAATCTGGTTAATGTTCTTAGTTGGCCATCTGTGGTGTCACTGGATCCATTCCGTAAATTAAATAGTTGTCTTATGCATATAATCTATTCACCATCTCTCCGTTTGAAAAACTATCTTTAGGACATCTGCTATTCTTAACCTTTCATATATGATTACATTAAATATATATGGTATTAGCCAAATGCATAAGCAAATATTTGCACAGATTAAAGCTGGCAACAGCTAATATTATTCTCTGCAATTCTATACATTGTCTCTGTACAAAACTCTCTTATTTTTTTTATTTTTATTTTTTTTAAACCCTTAACTTCTGTGTATTGGCTCATAGGTGGAAGAGTGGTAAGGGTGGGCAATGGGGGTCAAGTGACTTGCCCAGGGTCACACAGCTGGGAAGTGTCTGAGGCCGGATTTGAACCTAGGACCTCCAGTCTCTAGGCCTGGCTCTCAATCCACTGAGATACCCAGCTGCCCCCAAAACTCTCTTAGAAACAGAGAAGACATTAAAACGTGTTACTCAATTAACAAAATCAGAATAAAAATGAAATAAATTTATGCTATTTTAATTTGCACACTTGCAATGCCCAGCTTACTGTCACATGTACATATCTATGATTGTTTTTCTCTTTACTTTTCTCCCTAAAGAAACCCTTTCAATATAAAATCCACATAATTCAGTATAACAACTAAAAAAGATGTTGAAAGACGATAGTATAACAATTATGAAACTAAATACTAAAAACAGTTAGCATTGAATTCTGGACATTTCTGAGAACCAAACTCAGACAGAACATGTCAACATTCATACTTCTCGACCTATATTCCAAAGAAATGAGTATGCCTATTGATATCACTCATATTCAGCTCTTCACCTGGATTGGGAATTCACTTTTTAATTCTTTTTCCAATATCTTAACATTTTTAAGAAATACTATTTTCTAAAAGCACTTTAAAATCCACTTAAGTTGCTTGAAAGTTAGCTAGCTGCATATACAGTTTTTCATTTCTACTTTTCTATTCCTATTTTGCAACCAGTGGACACATAATGTAACTTACAATGTTTTTGCCTTATTGATATTCAAAAGAATGTTAATATTGTCCAAAAACAATGTATAAAGGGTTTTTGCAATTGCTTAATATATGTGCAAATTAAAAATACAAGTATAGCCATTTATAGTTTAGTTTTCAAAATCATAGTAAAAATTAAAATAGCAATTCCCACTGGATTTGTATTTTTTAAAGTTGGTTATATGATCAATTATGGATCTCTAATTTATTTCATACTTTTCCTCTAGTTTTGAAATTTTCTAAATTTTGAGAGGCCTAATAAGGACAAACATTTGAATTTTTCAATCAAGTCCAGGCTCAGGAGAGCAAATCTTGTTGCTGGCAAACAAAAGTGACAGTTCAAGGGAGCTGGAATTTTTCCTTAAATATTCTTTCTTTTTTTCTACCTTTCCAAACTCCATCTAGCTAGAATAGTTGTTTTGGCACTAATCAAGATAAGTTGAGCAAGATAAATTGACAGAAAACCAGACTAGATGCAAAGGCCTCCTAGGAAAGTAGTCTTTGAAGGACAAGTAAGGACTTGTTGGCACAAGTTAGCCATTTGTGCATTCGATGCTAACAAATGTGAAGAAAAACAGTGGCTGGAGCCAGGCATAGTGCTGGCAATCTTTGTGTAAGCTTCCCCCAGATGTAGCTCTACCATTCCAACTCAATCCAAGGTCATTCCCAATATTATTGTCCCAAGGCCCCTTACAAGGAAAAAATTGCCAATTCAGATAGATCCTGTAGTCTTTTTTGGATAGTAGACAAACATTCAAGTAAAGGGGAAAAGATGGGTGGGAGGGGAGCATTGCATTATTAACAAGAAGATGAAAAGGTGTTATTTGTCCTTAATTTAGAAAGACTCATCAGTACAGGGTAATTGTAAGAAATAACTTCATCCCTAAGTCCAAATTAGATGAAATAAGAACTGAAATAAACCCTCCATCTCCCATGACTGAATGCTACCCAAACAATGTTTGTTGATTGATTCAAGAGGAAAAGTTGAAGTACTTGAAGTCACTGAAAATCTTTACTTCATTAAAGCCTCAGAAATTCCATCTAATAACATAACAGATGCCAAACAAAAAAAAAAATCCCTGGATATTTTGAAAAAGAAAATGCACGTGCTTAGACTGGAATTTCAAAAAGCCATTTAAAAATGTGTCATCAGGAACCAGGCCACTTTACTAAAATAGAAAAATTTAAAAAGCTAATATTTGCTATACATGAACTAACATATTGTCCCATAGTATTTGACCAAAACTGTAAAAACATTTCAGTACTTTCATTTAACTATATATGCCATGGCCATTGATTGCTATGAATAAGACTCTCAGGAGGAAAAAACAATCAAGGTATATTCCTAAAATTAGACACTTGTCTAAGGACCATTTCTATATGAATTCCATAAAGTACAGATGAGAAAAATAAAAATAAGAAATATATGAATCAAAACAAAATTAATAATGGGTATCATGTGGCACTTAAATGTTTGCAATGCACATTACCCACATTATTTCATTTGACCATCAAAAAAACCCTATTTGGTAGATGCTATTATGATCCTCATGGGAGGGACTTGAACCCAGGTCTTCCTGGCTCCCCACTACACTTCCTCCCCAAACTAACATTCAATTCAACTAAGAAAGAGAGAGAAATGACTAAATAAATTAATTATGATTCCCATCAACCTTTTTCCTGGCTCCCCTTTCTTAGAAAGAAAAAGAAAAAACAAATTCTGACATTCTCGTAACCCACAATTGCTCTTAATGCCTTAATAGAGAGATATAACAAAGACTAGCTCATTTTATCTGTCTTCTCCACCAGGATTGCAATCTCTTTTTTTTATAGACCAAAAACAATCTTTCACCATGGCCAATGCACTGCAACTGCTATCCTTGATGACTATACAACACTCTTCCTAGATTCCTCTTTGGAAATCACCCAGAAACCTAGATATATTTAAAAATAGTTACTTAAATACTTACTCTCTAAGTCAGAGAGCATGATATACCAGTTCTATGAAATCTAGCCTAAGTTCGGACATGTTTCAGGCTGGTTAAAAAATTCAATATGTTGTATTAAACCATAAATATGTTCTGCCCATTATAGTTTATTTTGACAAAATTGTAATAATCAACTTGTAACTTTCTGTAAAATGTAGTCTTTGGGCATCAAGGAAGAGAATTCAGCCTCCTTCACCAATCATTTCCCAAGAGGTTCTACAGTTAAGGTTCAGCATAAGCTTACATATTAAAATAAAATCATCTTAAGGAGAGATAAAGAGTTTTTAGATGTTGCTTTATTAATTCTCTGAAAGTTTTGACATATTTTACTATTCCTATTTTATTCATTACTATTATTGTTGATGTCCCTTAAAGAATATTTTAGAATCTTAATGATCATGAAATCATAGAATTTCAAAGTTAGAAGAAACAATAGAAGTCATTTAACCCAATTAGATATGTTACTTCATCAGAGATCCATATGTGGAGCATTATTTTGCCATAGTTCTAGAACTCTAAAAAATTGAAAAGAAAAAACACCTTAGCACATAAGATGTTCTATTTGTGTAGTTTGTCATAGTATAGCAATTATTGAACCTAATTAGGCATATACCATGGGAATCAATGCTAGTTTTAGAAAGATATCGGCAATATCCTAAATTCCCAAATTACTTTTTTTTAAGATTCAGGTGAAAAATCAAGAAATTGACATTCTCTCTTTATTTTAGGCCTTTCCACTCCTTTTCTGAATATTGATAATTTTTACTCCTGTAAGAATGGGATTTGTGCAAGGGGGATGGGACGGAAGGAGCCAGAGAAAGAGTGACGGACAGCTGGTGACAGTTGGTGACAGTTGAGATCAGAGGGGATTCTGGGTAATTCTCTGGAGGAAGAGGAAGGAGGGCTTCCAAGGGAAGACTGGAAAGAGAAAGGAGGAGGACATCTAGTCTCAAATCCAGTCCCGAGGGCTTCCTGAGGATCTTTCTTTGGACATTGACACCCTGATTCCCTGGTCAAAGGCATCCCATCACTTCTCACCCATCAAGACTTCAAATATAGAGTCAACTAAGTGTTTGGACTCCATTTTGAGAGCCATCTCTTAGGCTCCTTCTCCCATTACCCAACCTTGCTGAGAGACCCTTTCTGGTCTAACTTACAATTATAGAAAGGATAGAAATAGAAATAGAAACAGAAGGAGAAGAGGTGAGGGGAGAAGCTTGGGAATGGGAAACCAAAGGTTCCCATCCAAGTGATGGAGCTCATAGAAATAGAGAAGAGGGCACCCCAAAATTCCTCTGCCCTTCCCTCTTTCCCTAACCCCTAAATTGTGAAGAACAAAAGCCATTCATTAGTCAGATAGTGTTCCAGAGTGCCTGAGAGACAAGGAGGAGGGGAATCACAGCTTTGTTGGCTGCCTCCATCCTGAAGCCAGACCACTCACTGTGAAGTTGACTGACCTCAGGGGAGGTTTGCATGAACCCTACCACCATTCAGAATCAGATTGGGGTCCCCCACACCTCATCTTATAGGGAAGCCTTGCCCCCAACTCCTGTGGGGTAGCACAACCACCCAGGTCACCCAGTTTAGGGGTGACACCCCCTCAAAGTATATTTGGCTCTGTGGGGAGAGCTAGAAGAGAGTCTCACCTTCATAGACTCTCTTTCTCTCCCTTCTAACCTTCATTGGTTACTGGCTCTCATTTATTATTACAGTTTTGGCAGAGGCTCTCCTCATTCTTATACTCCTATCCTCCATAGAAAGAGCTTAATGGTCAAGATAACTAATGGGACCTCATCATCCACTGCCTTAACCACAAGAAAAAAGAAGAAAGCAAGAAATGGCAAAGTAAAGATTCAGAATATAAGTCAGGAAATCACAAAGTTACTCTTAAAACCCAATAGATTTGATGAATATGTAGGTGAGAGCAACAGTCTAAAGGCAGTTGCTGGAAGAGGGTCAACCCAACAAATCCACCATGATTGTTTTTCTCTCTTCTGTCTATTCAAAGATACCAAACAAAAGCAAACACAATTTTTATTAAGAAAGCAACCTCACTTGTGAAATGTTCATCTCCAGAAAATGAACTGGAAAATGGAAACAAGAAAGGCATAATATATACATCTCTATTTGCCACATAATGGTTTGGAGGGATGGGCTGAGATGCCTGAAAATAATTATATGAATGAAAAAATAATTTTTAAAAGGAAATGTCTTATTTCATAAAGAGCATGAAATAAAACAAGCAAGCAGTCAAAAAAAGAAAACAGTCTCAGATAAGTAGTTATTGCCAGAAACATTTCTATCAATACAAAGCTAGTATACTGACCAAATTAATTAGTAAAACACTCATTTCTTCTTCTATAATACAAGTTGCAAGATGATGTAATTTAACAAAACAGAAAAGATGACATATATAAAGCAAAACCTGGATTAAAAACTCCTAAACATGTTTTATAAGCTGTATCTTCCTGTTTTATCTGCACTCATTGGAAAATCATGGTGAAAATATCCCTCAACTTTTTCATGTTTTTTAATCTGTGTTAAATGACCAAGTGTGCAATATTATTAGCAACCTATTCAATGATCTTTTTTTTATAGAAAATGGCAATCAGTTATGAATTGATCACCTGTCGAGATAGATCTGAATATGAGAACTTAGTGAAAAAATTACAACCTAAAAGACAAGTGATCAATTACCTCACATGCACAATATATCACTACTGAATCCCAGTAATAACAGGCAGGTAAAAACAAAGGCATGAAAATATTATTATTAAAAACAACTTAATTTCATAATGCCTTTTACAATTTACAAAGTGCTTTGTTAACAACAATCCTGGGACAGTAATGCATTGTTGGTGGAATTACGAACTGATCCAACCACTGAATAGCTGAACAATTGGTAGTATATGAATAGAATGGAATATTCTTGTGGTATTAGAAAAGATGAGCAGGAGAATTTCAGAAAAACCTGGAAAGATCTCCATAAACTGATGAAGAGGGAAGTGAGCAAAACCAGGAGAACATTATACACAGCAACAGCAATAATGTACAATGTACAATTCTTAATGACTTACCTGTTCCTAGCAATACAGTGGTCCAAGACAATCCCAAAAGCCTTGTAATGAAAAATGCTATCTACCCCTGGAGAAAAAAACTGATGGAGTCTGAATGCAGACAGTAGACCACTTTTCACTTATTTTCTTCATAGTTTTTTTTTTAATTGTGTCTTCTTCCAGAACACGACAAATATGGAAATGTTTTGTATGAAAGCACATGTATAACCAATAACAAATTGCTTATCATCTCAGGAAAGGGCTATAGGGGAGGGAGAGGACATGTAACTCAAAATGGCAAAAAATAAATGCCAAAAATGATACTTACATATAAGTGGGAAAAAATAAAACACTGCAAAAAGCTCAAAATCCTATTAGTTTTGTAGTGCACAAATATTCTTTTCTATATTTCATACCTGAGGAAACTGATGTTAGAAACAAATAACTTGCTTGGTTATTCAGTATCACTGCTAGAACTCAAACTCAGTTTTCTAAGAGTATTCTTCTACTATATCATACTTTACCTTTCAAATATTTCTCATCTGAATCACATTTATTAGTCAAAGTAAGATTATAATTGAAAGCTTTTTCTGAGTCACTACAAAAAAGTTGTTCAAATTGGGAAGGAAAAAAACAAGCACTTATTAAGCTCCTATTATATGGCACTATACTAAGACTTTTACAAATATTATCTCATTTGATCCTTGCAATAATCTTGGGATTGCCCATGATCCCTTGAGGCACACAAGAAGTTAAATGACTTGCCCAGGGTCACAGAGCTAGTAAGTGTCTGAGGTAAAATTTGAATTTAGCTCTTATTAATTCCAAGCCCACATCCACAGCACTGAGTAAGTGGCTACCTAGCCAAATTAGCAGCATAAAGAAGAGACATGCATATCCCTCTGGAAAGAATAAGGAATTAATACTTAGGAGGTCTAAGTTCCTTCTAACTATATTTCACCACCCACTGTGACTTTTAGCAAGTCTTTAAAATCTTCTCATGGATTAGTCAACCTATGATAGTCCTTTTACCTATCCAAAACTACCTCCTAACTCCCTAAATGACCACCTAGTATTAATTGCCTAATTCTGCTTATAGCTAAGGCCCAATAGCCAGAGGTAAACTCTTAGTTCGTCCTTAGTTTAGTTTAGTTTAGTTTAGTTTAGTTTAGTTTAGTTTAGTTTAGTTTAGTTTTAACCCTTACCTTCTGTCTTGAAACCAACACATAGTACAATACATAGAATCTACCCAGCTGCCCCCTTGTCCTCATTTTAAAAGAAATACTTGGTAAGCATTCTCCTTTCAAAGGGGAAGAAGCCCCAGTCTGATTCAACAATAGACTAAATGTATTGCCTGACTAGTTAACTCTTATCAATCATGTTTGCTCAGCTCAAGCCTTCTCCTATCTCAAAAATAAAAAATGGGTTCCCAGATGTGATTATGATTGTATACCTTAAATCCTGTAGGACTGATTACATAGTTCTGACCCTAACAATATTGCTTAACTAATTAACTATTCCCAACCTCATCTGATCTTGGTTATTTCTTAATCTGTCAGAAATGTTTCATTTGTCATTCTCTGTTGTTTTTATTTGTGGTCAATAGAGGATAGATAAACCCTATGTTAACCTTGGACATACAGAAAATAATTCATAAGCAAATAATTATGATACAAAATCTCAAATTCACTTGACATCAAGAAGTCTGAACAGATAACCTGATCATATTAGATTGTCTTCCAACTGTAGTTTTGAAAGAAACATTTGAAGGAGTCACGCTTCAAACAGATTTATTTAAAACTGAATATTTGAAGTTATAAAATATTTAGTAAATTGTTCATTTTTAAAGGGTCTCATTGAGAATTTGAGAGAAACAGGAAGTAGTCTATGTGACCTACACACCCACTCCAGTGACCCTGAAGTTCATTCAACTTTTGTCATGGTACTTGTTAATACTTAGTTACCATGACAACCAAACTTCCTACTCACAGATGTCTTCTGTTGCTTAAATTCATACAGGTGTCACTAGCCAGGCCTGAAAAAAATTTCATAGTAATGACCTTGGTTAACTTTATTGGTTTTAAATAAATATGAAAATGCTTCCCTTCAACGGAAATTAGACCTAGCAACACAGACTATTTAGGATGAATATATTCCAAATATTTAACATATATATCACTTGAGGGCATGATAAATTACCATTTCTTGGTCTTTTATTTCCTGTGCCTGAAATAGGTTACAGCTTGCCAGACTCGAAAATTACTTGCCAAAATTCTAATAAACCTAACAATAGTTAGAATTTAAATTTCATGCAATTATACATACACTGCCTCTAGACAGCTTCACAGCACTAAGTTCAACTACAAAACTTCCCCCCACCCCCAATTTCTGGATTATTAGAAACTTCAGTTTGAACAGAAATCGAGGAGGTGATTTTTCTCCTTGACACCATAAGAAAATATACACCATACACAGTTACATTAAACTTGGGAAGCTTGCATTTTTCCCTTACAGGTCTCCTATAGCTCAAAGGATATTTATCAATCACATGGTTCTGTGGCTGTTCTGTTTAGTTCCAATACTCACTGCATAGTAGAGTAAATTCTAAAAATAACATCCAAGTTAATTGTTTATAAATATATATATGCATGTGTTTGTGTATGTGTGTGTATAACAAAACCATTCTGAGCTTACAGAATGCTTAAGGATTATTTGAAATGTTATCATTGTCATTTCTTAGCATATATCTTTTTGAAGATTCAACTTATTCAAAATAGTCTTATTTGGACCTTGAATTCCTATAGCAGAAAACTAAGATCTTACTCACATTCTCAGTTAGCATCATTGACCATCAAATACTCAGTGTTACTTTGGTAAATAAGAAAAGCATGCCTTCACTCTAAAATTAATAACAATGCTATGTTCACAAAAAATTTCAATGAGGTTTTTGATTTGGGATGCAAAGTATCAGAGCTATAACTCAGGTCCAGAGTATAAACTGGAGGCCAAGGGAATAAGGGGTTGAGTGGGACTACTTTTAGGGGAAAAATTGACTAATGGTTATAATGCAAGGTAGGGCAAAATTCAAAGCAAAAGAAAATTAAGTAGGTAAATAAACTTCAGTCTTCAGAAAACAATATAACTCTAATTTACAATCTATTCTTCTGACATAGATAGTTACTAGTACTGCTAAGGAAATAGACATTTCCTTTGTAATTAGAGGCTCTAAGTTTGAATCTTATCTCTCTCATTTTGAATGACCTTGAAAATCACCTGAACTGTGCTTCAGTTCCCTCACCTGTAAAATGAGAAGATTGTGCTAGATTATGATGTCCAACTCAAATAGAAATAGGATCATTACTTCATACATAAGGCTCCCAGTGGCTATATTATTGACTTAGTTTTAAAATGCAATATACCTTTGAGTTTATTCTTATTTTGTTAATATTTCCCAATTATATTTTTCTACATGAAATATGGCACATTTTAGACATGTTTAGCATGTATAAATGGATCAAGCTTTTTTTTTTTGAACATCAGCCAGTAAGTAAAACGTGTTTAGAGTAGGAACAGTCATGTATCATAGGGTAAACCTAAACAGTAAGGCACGAATTATAGCAATATGGACACTCTCTGCTACACTCTGCTGCTTCCCTGGAGCAAACTCTATAGGAACCTGCTCCTTTGGGGAGAAGAAAGGGACAGATAAACAATATGCCTGACTAGAGAAAGGACTCGCATGGAGACTCTTTTGCAATATGCAATCTATGATCTCTGAAAAGATCTCTCCAAAGTGTTCCTTTAATTCAGGAAGCTTGATTTCTTTTTGCTTAATAGAGGAAGTGCCTTTATGGTCAGATCTGGGGGCTCTTAGTGTGGTAGCTGGAGTAAGGAAAATGACACACATAACTGGAGAACTACTTGATTTGTGAATTGAGTCAAATCCTGAAATATCTCTTGGCAGGAATGAAGTTCTTGAGTACAGTCTTGTGTGTTAACACTAGTTTCCAGGATTTTTATAACAGGTAATGCACTAGCTGGAAATGTATGTCCTGAAGAACTAAGGGCATTAGAAATGCCTTTTCTAATGAATGAACATAGCTATTGTCACCAATATTGGGCATAAGAAAAGGAGTTGCTTTATAAATTTTGCTTCTCTTCATCATTAATCTGCTTTGGAGTTTAACAAAGGATGACCATGACCATGTCTCTTGGTAAAACCAGTTCCTGGCCTGGCCTAAAATCTCTATGAACTGAATATTAAGTTACAAACATTCTAGGTATTTATTGGTCTTCCTGCTTTGGGAATGTGAAATGAACCATTCATTGTTTCTCTTGTCTTTGTCTTGTAAACTACTAAAGAGTTTTCCTGTTCTTAAACCAAGAACTAGTCTCCAAATCACTGTGAATGATGCTTGACTGTTAAGAAAAGGTTAGACTACTCCCAAATATACAGTTTACTGGGAAACTGAAGGATGCAATCCTCTTACCATTCAGGACTCAGATTGTGACACACTGTTGAGGTCATATATTTCTGTTCCTGGAGCTGGATGATCACATAAGTTTTGCTGAACCCAGATGATTCTTTCTCCTCTAGAGCCTAAGCACAAAGGATGGGAACCTGCAAATGAACTGGGTACCATTCTTTTTCCTTGTCTGTCCTGCCACTGGAGAGAGAAGAAAGAGATTTTCTCCACTTTCAGAAAGGAACTCTCTTAAGTGCTAGGAACAGAAGCTTTCAAAAAGGAGGTCAGTCTGTGACAAGAGGAGAGAATGGTACCTTTTGTACGGAAAGTTTGGATGGATTCAGCTAATTTCATTTGTTTCATATTCCCTTTTCTAAATTTTATGGATGAAAATAATATGGCATGTTCTTTATATCAAAAATAAAGGATACCTAGCATGAGAAAGAAAACTGGGCACAGTCACAAAACCTGGCCATATGACCTTGGACAAGTCACATCATTTCCCCAAGACTTTTTCATTAAAAATGAGAATACTTTTAATTGAACTTTCTACTTTGCAGGTTTTTTAAGACAGTAATTCATAAACCATAAGGCATAATGCACATTGGAATTGTTACTACTCAATAACCCATCAGATAGTTATAAAGAAAACCCTTTGAAAACTGTAAAGTACTCTATAAATCTGAGAAATTTTTGACTTGTGTGTGATAGTTAGGTGAAAATACTCTTTTCCCTTTGCTTTTCTCAGTAAACCTGCATAGAAAACAATTCCCCTCCCTGATTTATTCATTTTCTCAAAGACATAGAAAAATAAACCAAAATATGTTGCCCAGGAAAAGAAAATTTAAAGATAAATCAGTTGAAATGACAAATTAAAATATTAGGATTATGTATACTTGTTTTGTTTTTAAATCCAAAAGTCCCCAAATCCAAAACTACCTATATAGTAGGTAGAGTGCTATACTTCATATTTAGAATCAGGAACAAAGGAATGAGTAAATAAATGACTATTATTAAGTTCTTAATAAGAAATGCAAAAAGAAGATTAGAGACAAACAGAAAAGTAGAATTAGCCCCTAGAACTCACACTCCAATGAGATAGACAGCACGTAGAAGAGATTTCAGCAGCAAATTAGATGGAAAGACCCCATTATTCTTAGAGAGTAGAATAAAAGCAGATGGTAGTATTGCAGCTTCTTTAATGTTATTTCCAATGATGAAACCATATTCATTTCTGATGTTGAACATCAGATAATGTCAAGGACTTCAGTGAGAAGAATTTTCTTTTCTCAGGCTTCAATGGCTATAACTGCTGAGGAAATAGAGGCTGCAGTTGTTAGGTCACATTTTCACTGGTATTGCTTTTCTGCATGATAGCTTAAGGGACTGGGATGGAAGCAGGGTGGGAAATCCAAGGGTATTAGCATTACTGAGCATGTGGACTTATTTGCTCTTCTGTAGCAACTGGTAAGTGGTTAGTATTGATGATGTTGCAAACCTCAAGATGAGTCCCCTCTCCACAGGAATAGATTCCCTCAATGATGGCTATAGGGACTAGTCTAGGAGCTGTGCCTATGGTCTACAAGATAACTGCTTTTTTCTGGGCTTTGGGATCTGGAGCGTGGGAAGTGTACTGGGAATTATGATATAGGTCAGTGATGTTGAAACTTTTAGAGGGATTGGTGATGTGAGAAATGTCTTCAGGTCCCTGTGAAGAGGGGAAAAGGAGCAGCCTGCTCCCTCCCCACTCTCCTACCCAGTCCCTTTGGCTTTCTAGTCACCAGTTCTGGTGAACTCTGTGCAGGGCTGACAGCACACATGCCCATAGAGAAGGCAAGAGAACTTAAGAGATAGATACACAGATCTTTGAGTTGTAGGGAAAGGGACGATAATTAAATCCAGGGTAGTTGATGAGGACATCAAACAGGAGAGTATAAAGGAGGAAGAGAAGAAGGCCCAGGAAAGTATCTTGGAGTACACTCACAATTAGGAAGCATGACATGGATGATAAGCCAATAATGGAGTCTAAGAAAGATCAGTAAAACAGGTAGAAGGAGAATTAATGAAAGCAGTGTCCCAAAGGCCCAAAGAGGAGAATAGATCATTCTGGAGGAAGATGTCAAGTGACAAGACAATCCACAGTAAGCCTAGACTAGTAAACTCAGAGCTAGCCCCTACCCAAATTCAAGCTAAAGTTACAAGCCCCTGGGCAAAGCATTCCACAGTGTACCTGACCTGATCAACACTGAGCAACAGCACAGGGTAGATAACAATGCTCTGAGCTCTGCAAGCCTTCAGCAATCTAAGAGGGTGATTGAATCAGCAGTAGGAGATGGTTTTCAGAACCCCCAGTCCATAGGTCATAATACCAACTTGGAAGAACTAAAACTTGCAGAAACCCAGAAACAGAAGTATGGGTCGGAGCAAGGAAAAACTGAAGTTTAAGAGAATATTCCCTCTATTCTGAGAACAGAGCACATCTTTAAGATAAGAGTGTAAGTCAAGAAAAAGTTGGGGAAAATGAGCACATTAAAAAAACCTAACCAAAGAAAAATTTTATGGCAACAAAGAAGACCAAGGCCCAGACACAGAAGGTGATAATGAAAGCAAAGAACATACATGCAATACTTGAAAGAAAAATATGAACTGGTTTCATGCTCTGAAAGAGATCAAAAAGAATTTCAAAAATCAATTAAGAGAGGCAGAGGGAAAATGGAGAAAAGAAATGAAAGCAATGCAAGAAGAAAATTAACAGCTATAAAAGCAGAACTGACCAAATGGAAAAGGAGGTTCAAAATCTCCAGGAAGAAAATTATTTGTTAAAAAATGAGGACAACTCAGAGCAACTAGAAGCTAACGACTTCATGAGACATCAAAAAACAGTACAACAAACTGAAAAGAATGAGAAGAAACTATGAAACATCTCATTGAAAAAATAACTTACCTGGAAAAATATCCAGGAGAAACAATTTAAAAATCATTGGATTACCTGAAAGCCAGAAACCCCCCAAAAAAGTCTAGACATCATAATGCAAGAAATTATCAAAGAAAATTTGCTACAATATTCTTAGACAAAAAGTTAAAATACAAGTAGAAAGAATCCATAGTTCACCTCCTAAAATAAATACCCAAAAGACAACCCCCAGGAATATGATAGATTTAATAACAATTTAGATTCAAGCTCTCCCAAGTCAAGCAGAAAATACTACAAGCAGCCAGAAAGAAACAATTCAAATACCAGCTACAGTCAAGATTACACAGAACTTAACAGTCAACACATTAAAATATCTGGAATATGATATTCCAGAAGGCAAAAGATCTAGTTTTACAACACAGAATCACCTATCCAGCAAAAGTGAGTATATTCTTTAAGGGGAAAAATGGTCATTTAATAAAACTGAAGATTTTCCAAGCATTCCTGATGAAAAGATCAACTCTAAACAGAAAACTGATTTCCAAACACAAGACCTAAGAGAAGTCTTAAAAGGCAAATAAGAGGGGGCAGCTGGGTAGCTCAGTAGATTGAGAGTCAGGCCTAGAGATAGGAGGTCCTAGGTTCAAATCCAGCCTCAGGCACTTCCCAGCTGTGTGACTCTGGACAAGTCAGTTGACCCCCATTGCCCACCCTTACCACTCTTTCACTAAGGAGCCAATACACAGAAGTTAAGGGTTTAAAAAAATGGTAAATAAGAAAGAGAAAATTTAAGGAATTCAACAAGGTCAAATTTTTTATATTCCCACATGGAAAGATGATATTTGTAATTCTCAAAATTTTTATCAATATGAGAGGAGGTGAAATAAGAACACATAGACAGAGGGTGTATGAGTAAACAGATTAGGATGATATGATACGCAAAAAAGAACAAGAAGTGAAAAAGAGAATTGCACTGAGAGGAAAGGGAAGTGAAAGATGGAATCAGGTATATTATCTCAATTAATGAGGCCTAAAAAACTAGTATAGTGGAGGGAAAGATGAGGGGAGGAATCAGCAATGCTTAAACCTTAGTCTCATGGTAATTGGCACAGAGAGGGAATTACAACCATACTCATTTGGATATAGAATCCTACCTTACCCTATAGAGAAGTAGGAGCAGAATGAGATGGGAGGCGGGTTAATAGAAGGGAGGGGGAGAGGGAGGTGATTAAAAGCAAAATAATAATGAGGAGGGATAGAGTGAAAGGAGAAAGAACAAGATCAAAAGGGGAGAATAAGATAGAAAGGTATACACAGTTGGTAATTATAACTATGAATGTGAATGGGATGAACTCAATCATAAAACAGAAGAGGACAGAAGAGTAGATTAAAAACCAGAATCGTAGAATATGCAGTTTACAAGAAATGCATTTGGGGCAGGGAGACACAGATAGAGTAAAGGTGCTGGAGTAGAATCTATTGTGCAACATCTGAATTTTAAAAAGCAGGAAAGGCAATCATGATCCCAGATAAAGCTAAAGAAAAAATAGATCTAATTAAAAGAGATAAGGAAGGAAATTATATAGTGCTAAAAGGTATTATAGACAATACAGTAATAGCAATATTAAACACATATGCACCAAATAGTATAGGCTCCATTTTTTTTATTTTTTCATTTTTAAGTATTTTCCTATGGTTACCTGGTTCATGTTCTCTTCCTCCCTTTTTCCCAATCACCTCCCCAACTGAGGGACAACCCCTCATTTTCCAATTTTTTGCCACCACAAAGAGCAAGGCTATAAATATTTTTGTACAAATGTTTTTATCTCTTTGGTGTACAAACCTAGTAGTAGTATTTCAGGATCAAAGGGTATGCATTCTTGTAAAGCCCTTTGAAGCCTCCATATTTTTAAAGGCAAAACTAAATGAGCTTCAAGAGGAAACTATGCTAGTGGAAGACCTCAAAGTCCCCCTTTAAGATCTACATAAATCATATCAATAAATAAAAAAGAATTAAAGGAAGTGAATGAAATTTTAGAAGAGTTAGAACTAATAGATCTTTGTAGAAAACTGAATGGGAATAGAAGAGAATATACTTTCTTTTCATTAATACATGGTACCTACACAAAAACTGGTCATGTATTAGGGCATAAAAACTTTATAACCAAATGGAAAAAAGCAGAAATAATAAATGCATCCTTTTCAGATCACAATGCAATAAAAATTTAAATCAATAAGGATCCATGGAAAGACAAATCAAAAGTTAATTGGAAACTAAATAATCAAATAATATAAAAGGGGTGGATCAAAAAACAAATTCCAGAAATCACAAATAATTTATTAAAGAATATGACAATGAAGTATAACATATCAAAATGTATAGGATACAGCTAAAACAGTAATTAGGGGAAAATACATACTCTAAATTATTACATCAATAAAACACAAAAATCAGATCAATGAATTGGGTATGCAAATAAAAAAACAAGGAAAAGAACAAATTTGAAATCCTCAATCAAATTAAAATAGAAACCCTAAAGATTAAAAGAAATTTTTTTAAAAACTGAAAATAAAAGAAACAATGAACTAAAAATTAAGACTAAGATTTGGTTAAAATAGGGCACTGGTGAATTTGATTTTAAAAAGAAACAAAAATCAAATAATTTGTATCAATAATGAAAAAGTTGAATTCATCCTCAGGGAAGAGAAAATTAAAGTAATCATTAGGAGCTATTTTGCCCAATTATATGCCAACAAATCTGACAATATAAGTGAAATGGATGAATACTTAAAAAATATAACTTGCCCAGATTAACAAAAGAAGAAAGAGAAAAATTAAATAATATCAGAATAAGAAAATGAACTCCCTAAAAAATCCTTATGGTCACAAGTGAATTCAATCAAGCATTTAAAGAATAATTAATCCCAATACTATATAAAATATTTGGCAAAATAGGCAGGGAAGAAATCATACCAAATTCTTTTTAATGATACAAATATGGTGTTGTTACCCAAGCCATGAAGAGCAAAAACAGAGAAAGAAAATTATACTTCAGTTTCATTCTCTGTTAACAATTATAGGTGAAAAATTTTTAAATGAAATACTAGCAAGGAAATTATACCAATATATCACAAGGATCATTCATTATGACCAGGTGAGATTTATACCAGGAATGTAGGGCTAGTTTAATATTAGGAAAACTATAAGTATAATTGATCATATCGATAACCAAACTCACAGAAATAACATGATTATCTCAATAAAAGCAGAAAAAGTCTTCCACAAAATATAGCACCCATTCATATTAAAAACACTTGAAAGTAGGGCAGCTGGGTAGCTCAGTGGATTGAGAGTCAGGCCTAGAGACAGGAAGTCCTACTTTCAAATACGGCCTCATAAACTTCCCAGCTGTGTAACTTTGGGCAAGTCACTTGACCCCCATTGCCCACCCTTACCACTCTTCCACCTAGGAGCCAATACACAGAAGTTAAGGGTTAAAAAAAAATTAAAAAATAAAAAATAAAAACACTGGAAAGCATAGAAATAAATGAGCTTTTCCTTAAAATGATAAGTAGTATCTACCTAAAACAATCAGAAAGTCTCATCTGCAATGGGGATGAATCAGAAGACTTCCCAATAAGATCAAGCATGAAGAAAGGATTAGCATTATCACCACTAGTATTTAAAAGTTTACTTGAAATGCTAGTTTTGCCACTAAGATAAGAAAAAGAAATTGAAGGAATAAAAGTAGGTAATGAAAAACTAAACTATCTCTCCTTGCAGAAGATACAATGGCATACTTAGAGAATCCTAGAGAATCAGTTAAAAAACTAGTTGAAATAATTAATAATTTTAGTAAAGTTGCAAGATACAAAATAAGTCCACATAAATGATCAGCATTTCTATAAATTAGCAACAAAGTTTAGCAGGAAGAGACAGTAAGAAATTCCATTTAAAATAATTCTAGGGAATATAAAATATATAGGAATCTATTTGCCCAGACAAACACAGGAATTATCTGACACAATTACAAAATACTTTTCACACAAATAAAGTCATATCTAAATAAATGAAAAAACATTAACTGCTCATGGGTAGGCCAAGTTAATGTAATAAAAATGACAATCTACCTTAATTAAATTATTTAATTCAATATCATACCAATCAAAATGCCAAATAATTATTTTCTAGAACTGGAAAAAAACAATAACAAAATTTGTCTTGAAGAACAAAAGGTCAAGAATATCAAAGGAATTAAAGAAAAAAATTTAAAGGAAGGTAGCCTAGCAGTACCAGATTTTTTAATTATACAGTACAACTGTAATCAGCAAAACTGTCTAATATTGGTTAAGAAATAGAATGGTAGATATATGAGATCATTTAAATGCACAATATATGGGATATAAAAAGGAATTCTTTAATATGTTTAATTTAAAGGGGAACCTGGAGGTCCTCTTACCCTAGAGATGTGTAGGGATTAAACCAGCCCACAGTGACAGGAAGCAGGAACTAGGGAGCCCCCTGCTGAGCCAGGGTCAGTTGCAGGTAGTCAGTTGCTGATGGGGACTCAGTTGCTGACAGTTGATCAGTGAGTTGCTGACAGTTAGGGCTGGCAGTTGGGGGGAAGTTGGCTGCTGGGCATGAGCTGGTCATTGGGATTTGGTTCCTGGTATTGTGGGTTGATGTTTAGTAGCTGCAATATAAAGGTGGGTCTGAGTTCACTAAGAGAGGGCTTTGGGCTTTAGCCTTTAGAGGACTTTTTGCCTCTGGGATCTCTAGAGAGCAGGAGGTCTGTCTCATAAGCAAGGATCTGCTATAAGTTGTCTACTGAAAGTTGGGCTGCTATAGAAAATTGATTGAAGGAGAGAATGAGTGGTGGCTATTCATTATTTTAGGAAGTTAGATATTTAGTAAATAATTTACAGATGGAGTAGGTTAGATTAGGCCTAGGTTGTGCTGGGAAGAAGAAACTGTCCCCAGAAGACAGTTAGAGGTAGTATTAGGAATTTTAGGTATATGTATAGGATATAAGATATATTTCTATATTTCTTTCCTTTACTATATTCATTTACTATATTCTTTTACTATCTCTATTGTAATTAAGTTGTTAATTGTTAAAAGCTGCTAGAAGTTTTCTTTTCTCTGGCTTAAAGGGATAATATTAATTTACGACTCTACTATATTCTCATTAAAACTTAAATTATTAAAAACTGCTCTCTTATTTTGTCAAAACCCCTATTTTAACCCATACAGGGGTAAATGGCCTTATGTGATATATTCAAATGTGATAAACCCAAAGACCCTAGCTTTTAGAATACGAACACAGTATTTTTAAAAGCTCTCAGGAAAACTGGCAGAAACTAGTTAGAGACTACGATATGATCAAAAAAGGTATATGCTTTAGATATAAAGGGTGATGCCATAAGTAAATTAGTGGAACACAGAATAGTTTCCCAGGCAGATCTTTGGAGAAGGGAAGAATTT
This sequence comes from Gracilinanus agilis, assembly GCF_016433145.1. Classification (NCBI taxonomy): domain Eukaryota; kingdom Metazoa; phylum Chordata; class Mammalia; order Didelphimorphia; family Didelphidae; genus Gracilinanus; species Gracilinanus agilis. The sequence continues at coordinate 139,181,112 of NC_058130.1, read as the reverse complement.
ATGACCAAAAAAGATATAGAGAACATTATAAAATGTAAAATGAATAATTATGAACATATTAAAAATTTTTAAGCTTTTGTACAAATAAAAACCCTTCAATTAACCAAGATTAGGTGTGAACTTAGAATCTGTTTCCCTAAAAACTACAATCCCCAATAAAGCTATGATTCCCAGCAAGACTGTGATCACCAGCAAAACTACAATTCCCAGAATCTCACTCACTTCCTGTCATTATGTGCTGATGTGCTAATGTAGACAGGAGATAAATTGGGTGGAATTCCATGTGTAGATATCTTCTCTTCCTGTGAGGGCAGCTGTGAATGTGGAACTTTTGAGCAGATAGAAAATTTAGTCACATGGTTCTATTTTGTCAGATAATAAACTTATAAATATGATGCTTCAAGTATTCAACTTTAATTTAATACTTACATTTAAGGTAATGAGAAGTGGGGTTCAGAAACCCTTAATTCTCTCTAAGTATATTAGTTTGAAAAGAAACCACATTTCTCCTGCCACAGCTTTTTGCTCACCCCTCCAGGGAACTCTCCTCAGAACTGCTGCCTATTGCTGATGATCCTGCCTCCTCCTGCTCCTGCTCATTCTCCTACTACTACTGGAGGTCCCATCAAGATTGCTGCCAACAAGCTTGAAAACCTTGCAGCCACTCTTCAAACAAGCTGGGAAAGTATTAAACCCTTCTTTCTCTTACATTGTCAACACCTGAGTGCTTCCTTGCTACTTGCCTTGGAAGGCCGGGTGTGTTTCCCTTAGGCAATCCTCCCTGTCCAAGTGGCAGGGGAAGCAAGCTGCTCCCTGGCATTTTACTCCTAGGGGGAAGGGGAAGAAGTATGATAATTAGATTAAATCAACACTGCCTATCTTTAGATTTAATCACCAAAGGTGAGAGCACCTCCAATTCATAACCCAAGTGTGTTAGAGTGGGTGATGAATCAGAGTCAACTGACTGCCCCCTAGGCAGTCCTACAAGAAGCGTCTATTGTGATTGGACAACCAAAGTAGGAGGGAGGCACAGGAAGTGATGCATAAGTGACCCCTTTAAAAGGAGGTCTTCCACTGGAGAGGGGCTGCTGGTAAAGAAGGGAGCTTATGAAGGCTCTCTTCTGGTCCGTGGAAGAGTGCTGGCTGGAACACTTAAAACCTTGGTGAGTTTAAAGACTGACTGAATCTTCCTGAACTTCTCTTAAGGTACTTCTTTTAATAGGCTCTGTAAATGAAGATTTGTTTCATTAACCTCCAGGCCTCTGGTCCTCTGACTCTCAGCTGAGGGTTAATTGGATCTACCTGGATTAATTAGAGGACCTTAGTTATTTACCTACTGTATTAGATTCTTATTTCCTTATTTCCTCTCTCTCTTCTCAACTGTAAATAAACTTCCATAAAGTCAATTTTGACTTGAGGTTATTCCTAAATTGGGGAGATTTCACCTGGTGATCACCTTTAAATATATTTGACCAAAATAACCCCTTTTCCCCTTACAGAAGGAAGATTACTCTTCTAAACAGGAAGTAGAATTGCAAACATGGCTCACTCTATGAAAGAGCAGTGCATTACCTATCTCAAACAGGTACCGGTTTTAGGATGTTTTTTCTTCCTACCTTTCCTGGGTGCACTGGTCCTTGTGATTAGCTTGCCTGAGATTAAGGGGAGAAATTCATTTCCCTACACCCCTATGTTATTCTGGTCTGCCCAGTATCTACAATACATCCAATATGGGATTCCTCCACACTATGTTCAGTGCAGAATTCTCCCTCACTCTGGGAGATCCCAGAGGTGTGACAAAGGGAACCTAAATGGATAATGATTGTGGGGAGGAGAAGGAACCTTAAAGAGTAAACCTTAAAGGATCTGGAGGTATAATTTTTAAGCCTTTTCATACACCATTATTTTATGTAAGACTGTATCGGAATTGGAATATACGACTCTTGAATTCAGTGCCTGTATCCTATCACATATTTTGTTTGCTGATTGCTTGTTTTAAGATTTTATTTTGTTTGTTAACTTTTGTTACACTCTGTTACTTTCAGTTACTATGTTTTGATAATTAGCTATATGTGCTATTACATACTCTTTATTTATACCTCCCCATATGACTGGACTGGAGAAGATACCATTGTAAAACTAATTTCGAGTTATTTGTAACAAAAGGTAAGGGTCCATTTAGTAGCTGAAGAAAATTGCTAAAGCAGTATTCCTCCCTTCCACATTAAAATGAATGAGACATATGAAAGACATGCCTTTTAGAGCGGTTACAGTCCTGTGCCAAAGGAGGGAGTAAACCCAAGGGACTGGTTACCCTGTGATGGGTTATAGTCTTATAAAATTTCCCTAAGGGGTATGGTATCCCTAAAAGGCCCCCAAGAAAGAGCATTTCAGCCAAGACTGAAATGCCATGAGCTTCAGTGGCTACCTGAGTGGATCCAAGTGTTAGTCAACACCCTCCTCAGGGGAATTGCATAATTGTCATAAAACTAAAAAAAAAATTAAAAAAAAGAAACATTTCAGGAAAGAGAGCTTGATAAGTCTTTGAATGTAGAAGATGAATTGTTTGAAGAAGGAGCCATGAAGATACCTGAAGAAACCTCCTCAGAAGACCCAGAATGAATCATGGAGCATAAGTGATTGAACTGTGGGGGTTTGTAACACAATTATTTTGTATATATATACTCTTATGCCTAACGGGATTGCCCCCTAATTGGCTTTCTGTCAATGCGCCTAGAAATCATTGGCTTTCTTCTCTTTCCCTTTTATCCACAAATTGTTGCAATTTATAAATTGGTTATGTTTACAAGATCCATTGGGGAGATTAGTCTTCCTAAGGATCTCAGGGGGGATTGTGAAATTAGAATCTGTTACCTTAAAAACTATGATCTCCAGTAAAGCTATGATTCCCAACAAAACTGAGATCCCCAGCAAAACTACGATTTCCAGAACCCCACTCAGTTTCCTGTCATTACGTGCCATGTGCTAAAATAGACAGGAGGTAAATTGGGTGGAGTTCCATGTCTAGCCCTCTTCTCTTCCAGTGAGGGCAGCTATGAACACAGTACTTTTGAGCAGGTAGAAAACTTAATCACGTGGTTCTATTTTGTCAGATAATAATTTAATTCTTACAAAGGGAAACAATAAACTGGGGAAAATTTATAACAAATTTCTCTGATAAAGGTCTAATTTCTCATATCTATAGAGAATTAAGTCAAATTTATAAGAATACAAATCATTTCCCAATTGAAAAATGGTTAAAAGATATGAACAAGTAATTTTGAGAGGAAGAATTCAAAGCTATCAATATTCATATGAAAAAATGTTCTAAATTATTCTTGATTGATAATTGATGCAAATTAAAACAACGCTGAGGTATCACCTCACACCTAGCCAATTGGCCAATATGATAGGAAAGGAAAGTGACAAATATTGGAAGTGATGTGACAAAATTGGGACATCAATGCATTGTGGGTGGAATTGTGAACTGATCCAACCATTCTGGAGGACAATTTGGAACTATACCCAAAATGTCACAACATTACACATATGCTTTCATCCTATAACACCATTACTAGGTCTGTATCCCAAAGAGATAAAATAAAAGGGGGGGGGGGAGGAAACGTACTTGTAAAAAATATATATATAGCAGTACTTTATGTGGTGACAAATAATTGGATATTGAGAGGATGTCCATCAATTGAGAAATGGCTGAACAAGTATATGTTGGTAATAGAATACTATTGTGCTTTAAGAAATGATAAGCAGGATGATTTTAGAAGAAGCTGAAAAGTTTTACATGAACTGATGGCAGAGTAAAATGGGCAGAAACAGGAGAACATTATCCATAGTAAAAGCAATAGTGTATGATGATCTACTGGGAAGACTTCGCTACTTTCAGCAATGCAATGATCTGGGACTTTTCAGAAGGTCAAGGAATGCTGTCCACCTCCAGAGAAAGAACCATTGGAGTCAGATGAGAACAAAAGCATCTTTCACTTCATTACAGTTTTATTCTTGAGGTTTTGGTTTTGTACATGTATGCTCTTATAACAGTGAGTAATAAGGAAGTGCATTTTGCATGATAACACATGTATGGCCCAAAACAAATTGCTTACCATCTCCAAGTCAGGGTTTGGAAGGGAGGAAAGGAGATGGATCTTATAATGGATCTTATAATCTTGGAAAATATTTACTGAAAATTATTATTAATTGTAATTGGGAAAATAAAATAGCTTTGAAATTTAAAAAAGGGATCAGCTAACTTTGGAAACAGCAATTTCAGGTGAATTGTGAGGCTAGAAGCTAGAGTGCAGTGAGTTGAGAAGACAACAAGTAAAACAGTGGAGGCAACATGTAATGAATGAAAACCAGTCCTCTACAGCTGCTGCAGCCAAACAATATGAATATGAAATTAGGAAATATTTAGCCAAATTTTTTTATTTATTTTACTTATTTTAATTTTAATTTTGAATACTTTCCCACAGTTACATATTTCATGTTCTTTCCCTCTCCCCCAAACCCCCCTAACCCCTCTTAGCTGACACACAATTCCATATTTTTGATAGCTGGACTAGAGTTATCATCTAGTGTCTACATCCCCAATAATATCCCCATCAGTTAATGTGTTCAGGCACTTATTTTTCTTCTCTGTTTCTCCTCCCAAAGTTCTTCCTCTGAATGTGGCTAGTTTACTTTCTCATAAGTCCCTTAGACTTGCTCTGGATCCTTGTATATTTGAGTAATTAGACCTTTGTCTGAGTTTTTTGTTATAAAGATTTTTTCCCAATTTGTTGCTTCCCTTCTAATTTTGGTAGCATTGGTTTTGCCAGTACAAAACCTTTTTAGTTTAATGTACTCAAAATTATTTATTTTATATTTTGTGATTTTTTTCTAACTCTTGCTTGGTTTTAAAATCTTTCCCTTCCCATAGATCTGACAAGTATACTATTCTGTGCTCACCCAATTTACCTATAGTTTCCTTCTTTATATTCAAGTCATTCACCCATTCTGAAATTATCTTGGTATACAGTGTGAGATGCTGATCTAAATTTAATCTCTTCCATATTATTTTCCAATTTTCCCAGCAGTTTTTGTCAAATAGTGGGTTTTTGTCCCCAAAACTGGATTCGTTGGGTTGATCGAAAATTGTCTTGCTGAGGTCTCTTACCCCTAGTTTATTCCACTGATCCTCCCTTCTGTCTCTTTGACAGTACCATATTGTTTTGAGGACCACTGCTTTATATTACAGTTTAAGATCAGGTACTGCTAGGCCACCTTCCTTCATATTTTTTTCATTATTTCCCTTCATATTCTTAGTCTTTTGTCTTCCAAATGAACTTTCTTATGTTTTTTTCTAATTCAGTAAAAAAGTTTTTTGGTAGTTTGATAGGTATAACACTAAATAGGTAAATTAATTTGGGTAGGATGGTCTTTTTATAATGTTAGCTCGTCCTATCCATGAGCACTCAAGGTTTTTCCAATTGTTTAGATCTAGTTTTAATTGTGTGGAAAGGGTTTTGTAGTTGTTTTCGTATGATTCCTATGTTTGTCTTGGCAGATAGATTCTCAAGTATTTTATATTGTCTAGGGTGATTTTAAATGGAATTTCTCTTTCTAGCTCTTGCTCCTATCTCTCTCACATTTCACAGGGAGATACAATTGAAGTTCTGAACAAAGCCTCATCTTTGCCAGGCACGAAACCTTTGTTAAGCACTCACTTTGGGGTAGGCACTAAATAAATAAATTAATTAATTTGGGTAGGATTGTCATTTTTATTATGTTAGCTTGTCCTACCTATGAGCAACTGTTTTTCCAATTGTTTAGATTTAGTTTTAATTGTGTGGAAAGTGTTTTGTAGTTGTGTTCGTAAAATTCCTGTTTATCTTGGCAGATAGATTCTCAAGTATTTTATATTGTCTAGGGTGACTTTAAATGGAATTTCTCTTTCTAACTCTTCCTGCTGTGATGTAGTGGAGATATATAGAAATGCTAATGATTTATGTGGGTTTATTTTGTCTCCTGCAACTTTGCTAAAGTTGTTGCTTATTTCTACTAACTTTTTAGTTGATTCTTAAGGATTCTTTAAGTACACCATCATATCATCTGCAAAGAGCGATAGCTTGATCTCCTCAATGCCTATTTTAATACCTTCAATTTCTTTTTCTTTTCTAATTGCTACTGCTAATGTTTCCAGTACAATGTTAAATAATAGAGGTGACAATGGGCATCCTTGTTTCACTCCTGATCTTATTGGGAATGCTTCTAATTTATTCCCATTGCAGATGATGTTTGCTGATGGTTTTAGATATATACCATTTATTATTTTTAGATATATACCATTTATTATTATCTATTCCTAAACTTTCTAGTGTTTTCTATAGGTATGGGTATTGTATTTTGTGAAAGGCTTTTTCTGCATCTATTGAGATAATCATGTGTTTTTTGTTGGTTTGCTTGTTGATATGGTCAATTATGTGAATGGTTTTCCTAATTGTGAATCATTCTTTCATTTCTGGTCAAAATCCCACCTGATCATAATGAATAACCCTATTGATCACTTGCTGGAGTCTTTTTGCTAGTGTGCTGTTTAAGATTTTTGCATCTATGGTCATTAGGGAGATTGGTCTATAGTTTTCTTTCTCTGTTTTTGAAATACCTGGCTTTGGAATCAGTATCATATTTGTGTCATAAACGGAGTTTGGTAGAACTCCTTTGCTTATTATATTGAATAGTTTGTATAGTATTGGAATTAGTTGTTCTTTGAAGGTCTGATAGAATTCACTTGTGAATCCACCTGGTCCTGGGGATTTTTACTTAGGGAGTTCTTTGGTGCCTTGTTCAATTTCTTTTTCTGATATGGGATTATTTAAATATTCTATTTCTTCTACTGTTAATCTAGGCAATTTATATTTTTGTAAATATTCATCCATATCACCTAGATTGCTATATGTATTGCCATAGAATTGGGCAAAATAGTTTTTAATGATTGCCTTGATTTCCTCTTCATTAGAGGTGAGGTCTACCTTTTCATGTTTGATACTGTTCATTTGGTTTTCTTCTTTCCTTTTTTTTAATCAGATTGACCAGTACTTTGTAAATTTTATTTTTTCAAAGTACCAGCTTCTAGTCTTATTTATTAATTCAATAGTTCTTTTATTTTCAATTTTATTGATTTCTCCTTTGATTTTTATAATCTCTAATTTAGTTTTTAACTGGGAATTTTTAATTTGTTCCCTTTCTAGTTTTTTTTATTTGCATGCCCAGTTCATTGATCTTTGCACTCTCTAGTTTGTTATTATATGCACTCAATGATATAAGTTTCCCCCTGAGTACTGCTTTAGCTGCATCCCACAGATTTTGGTAGGATGTCTCATCATTGTCATTCTTTTCAATGAAATTATTGTTTTTATGATTTGTTCTTTAATGATCTGATTTTGGAGAATCATATTATTTAATTTCCAAGTAGTTTTTTATTTGCCTGTCCACATCCCCTTACTGACTATTATTTTTATTGCATTATGACCTGTAAAGGTTACATTTATTATTTCTGCTCTTTTGCATTTGTTTGCCATGTTTCTATGCCCTAGTACATGGTCAATGTTTGTGAATGTACTGTGTGAAGCTGAAAAGCCGGTGTATTCTTTTATGTCCCTATTTATTTTTCTTCACATATCTATTAAATCTAATTTTCTAGGACTTCATTTACCTCTCTAATCTCTTTCTTATTTATTTTTTTGTTTTATTTATCTAGATCTGATAGAGGAATATTTAGATCTACCACTAGTATAGTTTTTACTATCTATTTCCTCCTTGAGCTCTGCCAGTTTCTCCTTTAGAAATCTGGATGCTATACCATTTGGTGTGTACATGTTGGGTACTGTTATTTCCTCATTATCTATACTGCTTTTTATCAGGATGTAATTACCTTCCCTATCTCTTTTAATCAGATCTATTTTTACTTTGGCTTCATCAGAAATCATGATTGCCACTCTTGCCTTCTTTTTCTCAGTTGAAGCCCAAAAGATTTTACTCCAGCCATTGACCTTAACCCTATGTATGTCCACCTGCCTCATGTGTGTTTCTTGTAGACAACATATGGTAAGATTCTGTTTTCTAATCCACTCTGCTATTTGCTTCTATTTATGAGCAAATTCATCCTATTCACATTCAGGGTTATAATTATCAGCTGTGTATTCCATAACATTTTGTTATCCTCTCCTAGTTCTACCCCTTCTTCTTAAGCTATTTCCTTTTAAACCAGTGGTTAGTTTTAAAACCAGTCCCCCTTGTCCCCTCCCTTGGTTTACTACCCTTTCCACCCCCTCCCTTCCCCTCTTATTATTTTTTAAGGCCTAATGAAGTCTCTCTCCGCTCTCTTCCTTTCCGTTTATCAACTCTCCACCCCACTCCCACCTTGGTTCATCCCTTCTGACTTTATCCATAGGGTTAGATAGGAATTGATATCCCAGTGGACCTAGTTACTCTTCCCTCTCATGATTAATTCCACTGAAAGTAAGTTTTAATCATTTCCTATTAACACACTCTTCCTCTCCTTCTTATAATAGTATTCATCCCCTCCTCTTCCCATGCCCTCTTTGAGTAATATAGATTATCCTATTTTTCTTATTCCTTCAAGTTTCTCTTGGTGCCATCTTCTATTCTCCCACCCCACTTCCCCCCGCCCCATATCATCTTAGACCATTTAGTATTCTAAATTCACCTTATGACTAATACTTCTAATTACTATAATAGTGAGTATAATTTTTTTAGAATTACACATAATATTTCTCCATATAGAAATACTAATAATTTGATCTTATTGAAGCCCTTAAAGAATCACATTTAAAACTAAGAGTTTTCTTTCTTTCCCCTCTCTTTCTTATTTACCTTTTCATGTTTCTCTTCATTTTCGTGGTTGGGTATCAAACTTTCCATTTATTCCTGGTCTTTTCTGTGCAAATACTTGGAAATCTTCTATCTTGTTGAATGCCCATACTTTCCCCTGGAAGTATATAGTCAGTTTTGATGGGTAGGTGATCTTTTAGTTGTAAACCCAAATCTCTTACCTTTCTGAATATCATGTTCCAAGCTTTGCTGTCTTGTTGTGTAGAGGCTGCCAGATCCTGTATGATCCTGATTGGTGCTCCTTGATAACTGAATTGTTTCTTTCTGGCTTCTTGTAGTATTTTTTCTTTAACTTGGAAGCTCTTGAATTTGGCAATTATATTTCTGAGGGTTGTCTTTTGAGGGTTTAATGTAAAATGTGATCTATGGATCCTTTCAATGTGTATTTTGTCCTCTTGTTGAAGAACATCAGGGCAGTTTTTTTGGATAATTTCTTGTAATATGGTGTCCAAATTTCTATTAATTTCTGATTTTTCAGGAAGACCAATGATTCTCATATTGTCTCTTCTAGACCTGTTTTCCTGATCTATTACTTCTCATTGAGATATTTCATGTTTCCTTCTATTTTGTCAGTCTTTTGACTTTGCTTTATTAATTCTTGCTGCCTTGTGAGATCATTGGCTTCTACTTGCCCAATTCTAGCCTTTAAAGACTGGTTTTCAGCTATGCTCTTTTTGTTTTCCTTTTCCGTCTGGTCTATCTGGCTCTTCATTGCTTCCAGCTGGTCATTTCTGGTCTTCAATTTGCTTATCATTTCATTTGATTTCTGAACCTCAATTTCCAATTGTGAAATTCTGCCTTTTAAACTGTTATTTTCTTTATGAACTATTTCCCATTTTTCTTGCCAGATCTCTTCCATCTTTCTCATGTCATATTTGAACTCTTCAAGAGCTTTGGACCAATTTTCATTTTTTTCAGAAGGTTTGGATGTCTTTAATTGTTTGTCCTCCCCTGTTTTCTGTTTTTTTTTTCTGTGCAGAAGTTATCAAGTGTTAGAGCTTTTTCCTTGTTCTTCTTGTTGTTTATTTCTTGGGCCTTGCTTGGCATCATAATGCTTTCTCAGCCAGAAGTCTGAATTACTGCAAACCGTCACTCTTTGTATGAAGCTAAGGAAAAGTTTTTGCCTGAGGCTACTTTGCAAGAGTCTCCTTGCATCCACTGTCTGCTAGGCCTTTGCTGTCTTCGGCCCCACTCAGCCTCCCTCCTGCGCCCAAAGGTCTGCACTCCCGAGCCTCCTGGGGTCTTTGGTCTAGCTATTTTCAGGGTCAAGCCCCTTTGGTCTTAGTCAGATGCCCAGAGCCCAGAAATTGGCCCATGCTTGCTCCTCCACCTGAGGTTTTCCCCTGAGTCTCAGAGCGCTGAGCTACTTCCACTGTCCACTGCCTCTATCAGCCCCACTCCCCCACTGAAGGGCCAAAGGTCTGACCTCTCCAGCCTCCTAGGGTCTCAAATCTTGCTCTTAGGGGCAAGCTCCTAGTGGTACCAGTTAGCTTCCAAGGAGCTAGAATTTTGCTCCCCCACTCACTCTGACTCTGGTGTGTAGCCTCTCACTCTGTGAGTGGGATGGAGGAGGGTTGATCAGCTCACGGTTTGATGAGAGCTATTCCCCTCCTAATAGCGTGGAAGTGTCCAAATTCACCGTACCTTTGATACTGCACCCTTATTGTGGGGGTCACTTCTTTGATCTGGATTTGGTTTTTTTGTCCTTTGGAGGTATGCTGGTGGTCAGTAGTGAGGAGAGTAAAAGGGCCCTGCTTCTACTCTGCAGCCATCTTAAACCGGAAGTCACCCATGTCTCCCAAATTTTTAAAAAGACAACAGGATAGTGATAATGTTAATATGTGGTTTTCTAAGACAATGTGCAATTTTCAGGGATCCTTATAAAATAATTAATGGTCCCATTTAATTTGTCATCAGTGCTCTATATCAAGAGAATCAAAAAATCTTGATTAACCAGCACAAAAAAAATCAATAATGCAAAAGAATGATGATTCTCCTTATCTACCTGAATATGATTTGTTCAATAGTTTTCAATATCTTTTATCAATGAACAAAACAAGATAAATGCTATTCTCAGATGGCAATAAGGATGAAAAATTAAAAAGTAGAGGTCAGAAACATCAATCTTGGGCCAACTGTCAAGATCAGAAATCACCAATTTCTACAAACTGCAACTTCCACACTCTGTTACCAACTTCTATCAAATTACTTCTCATATCAACAGCAGCAATTGACCTGACCATTATATCCCCATTTATCTCAGTTAAATCAGACATAGTTTTTGGTCTCTGTCTGAAGATATGTCAGTCTACTGACAAAATCCTTGAAGAGAAAAGAAGTACCATATGTCTCAAGGTGATAGACAAGAATAATTCTTTAGATGCCAAGTCTTTTCTATGTATTCTCTAACAGAAATTATTTTGCTTTAGAGAATGATACTTATTTGCCTCTTAAGTATCATGGTACTATGTAAAAAGAAAGAATTTAATTATTGTGTTGTTTTGGATAAGCCATCTAATAGATGCCAGAGCACCTGAATTAATTTATCTATAGATTAAAAAATACATCATGTTAGAGAGGTTGTGAGATATACGCCCTAATATGAGCTGGTTCAGAATGCTCAATTATGATTCCATGTTATCTTGAGGCTTTTTAAATTTATTTATAACTATTGTTACAATGAAATCCTCATAAAAATAAATTTAAACTGGAAAGAAAGGGTAAAAGCTGGCAAAACTTGTTTTGCATCATTCATATTGTAAGACTTTTTAGATGCTAGATACTGGATCAGCAAGAGTTTCCCTGGTATATTTCTCCCACACTCAACTGCACAAAAAAAATTGGGAAGAGAAGAAAACCTAAAGAGATAACAAACTGGTTAAGTTTTATGGGATTATAATCACTTTAGAATGGAAACATTTTGAGGGATGTTACCTTTCATGCAATACTCTCATTCATCCCACATATCCAAACTGTTGCTAATCTTGTTTCTACATTTGTGATATCTAAACTTTTCATTCATTCTGGTACAAGCCCATACCATTATACCTAGAACACTGCAATAGCCTACTGGTTGGTATCCATTCTTTAAATCTCTCCCCACTCCAAACTATTCTCCACTCACCTGCCAAAGTGATTTCCCTAAATACAGGTCTAACCATGTCACCTTCCCTAATCAATAAACTCCAGTGGCTCCCTGTTACTTCCTGGATCCAATACAAATATTCTGGTAATTATTGTTCTTTACAACCAAGCATCTTCTTACCTTTCCAGGCTTCTTACACTTTATTCCCCTGAATATATTCTACAATCTAGCAATACTGAGCCACTTGATGTTCTTGAACAAGGTATTTCATCTCCTCAACCCACACATTTTCACTGGATATCCTCCATACCTGGAATATTCTCCTTCTTCGCATCCAAATTCTGTCTTCTCTAGCTTCCTTTGAGACTCAGCTCAAATCCCACAATGTCTTTATTTGATGTTTTTTTCCCTGATTTTCTTTGTCATTGAGAGATGTTTAATTTGGAATAAGTTGTGAAATGATTAGAACACTGAATATATTGAATTTTTTAACCCTTACCTTCCATCTTAGAATCTGTTTCCAAACTCTCCGTCCCCATGAACCTACGGCTTTCCTTCTAAAATCACATTATACATACATACATATATATATGCATATATATACATACATACATATATATATATATTACACACATACCCCCCCCCACACACACACACACGGTGTACAGAGGTATTTGCATGTTGTTTGCCCTCACTGTACCATTAGGATGTGGGCTTCTCAAGAGAATGGACCAGGATTTTTACCTTTTTTTCATGAATCTAATACTTAGCACAATGCCTAGAAAAAAACTTAATAAATCTTTGGTAATTAACTTATTATCACTTTAACTCTTTAACTAGTCACTGAAGCAAAGATGAAAAAAGATGGAAAAAATGTTGGGAGAAGATGTGGAAAGCCATGAAACCTGTTGGGGAACTGTGAAATGGTTCAGCTATTCTGGATTTTAACTTACAATTATGTAAGGAAAGTCCAAACTCTTTTCCCAACAATTCCACTAATGGGCATGAACCTCAAGGAAGTCAAAGACAGAAAAAAATGTCTGATAGGTAGGTAGGTAAGTAGGTAGGCAGGTAGATAGATATCAAAATATTAATAGTAATACTGTTGGTGGCAGCAAAGCATTAAAAACTAGGTGTGTACCTATTGAGAAATAGCTAAAAAACAACTATGGCATACAAATCCAATAGAATCTTTTTATGCAGTAAGAAATGAGAAATATAAGGAATTAGAAAAAATACGGGAAATTTTGTATTAACTGAAAAAGAATTAAATAAATAGAGCTGAGAGTGACAAAACAGTTTAAAAGATTATCATAAAAAAGTTTAACTTTGAATAATGGAAAAACTATTGAAGATCCTGGAGAAGAGAAAATGAAGCATATTTCCTCCTCCATGACAAAAAAAGAGGGAGGATTACTGGGACAGGACATTAAATATTATAAGTACTTGCTTTTTTAACACTTACCTTTCTTCTTAGAATCAATATTATGCACTGGTTCTAAGGCAGAAGAGTAGTAAGAGCTAGGTAATGGGAATTAAGTGATTTGCCCAGGGTCATACAGCTAGGAAGTCAAGGCCAGATTTGAACTCAGTACTTCACATCCCTTAGCCTGACTCTCAATCCACTGAACCACCTGGCTGACCTCTAAATATGTTGTTAAACACAATATCTTTACTTGATGTTTTTTCTTCCAGGTTTTTCTTTTGTCACTGGATTGGGGGGGGGGAGATTAATCTGGATTGAGGTGGGAAATGATTATTATATAAAGAAAAAATCATCAATAAAAATTCTTCAAGGGAAGCAAAAAAAAAAAGGGCCAGTAATAAACCTGGACCTAGACATAATCCAATTAAGAACTTGCCAAAAGACAGGACACATTTACAGTTTCAAATATAGGCACAACAAACAAGCATTATGTTGGAATATAATTTCCACAGAGACCCACAAAAGATTATACATGGACGTGAGACACTAGAGGCACAGAAATGAAGGAAACTTTTCCAGTGTTCTGCAGGGTGTATTGAGTTTGCCTTCCTGTTTAAGGCATTAACTAATTATTTATTATAAATGCAAGCAATCCTTGCTTAAAGTGATGAAAGGGCTTGAGGCCCAATATATTGTTTGTTACATACAAAGCAAAGTAAGAAAAGAGAAAAAAGAGCCAGAAGAATATTACACAGAAGATAATAAATTCCTAAAACTGCACAAACATTGTGTGAGTCTTCCCATAAAGGATGAATCTAGAACTCTTGAAATAGCAGCAGCAAAAGTCAACAAGTATTTATTAAGTGCTCAACAATATTTAGTACATTGTACAAAGCACTGGGGATAGGAAAAAAAATTAAAATCTCATTCCCACCTTCCAGGAATTTAATTTTATATGCATATATGTAATTTTAATTACTTTCCATTTTATATGTATGTAAATTAAATTACTTTCCATTTTATATATATAAATATATTTTATATATAAATATATAATATAAATAATAAATATATTTTATATATAAATATATAAAATGGAAAGTAATTTTAGAGAGAGAGAACTATTTGGGGTGAAGTAAAGTGTTACCTGGGAAGTTTTCTTATGGAAAGTGATATTTAAAACAAATCATAAAGGAAGTCTAGAAAGAATACGAAAGAAAAGCATTCTGGGCATGGAAGAAAGCCATTTTAAAGGCATTAGTCAGAAATGGAATATCCTACGGGACAAAAAGACTAGTGTCACTGGATCACAGAATATTCAAAAAGGAGTCAAGTGTAAGAAGGTTGGAAAAATAGGAAGGCAACAGATTCTCAAGGGCTTTAAAAACCTAAAAAAGACCTGGAAATAATAGGGACCATCAAGCTTTATGGAATAGGGGATGTGACGTAGTCATATTTATACTTTAGCAAATGGCTGAATGGAGAATAATGGATCAGAGGAGAGAGAGATGTAGGGCAGGGAGATCAAACCATAAGCTAGTGCAATAGTCTAGGCATGAGGTGATAAGTGCCTACATTCAAAATGGTGGCTATATGAGGGAATGAAATATAGATAAATGAAAACTCATCAGAGGAAAGGGATACACAGCAAAGCTTTGTGTATCTCTAAAGAGCAATACAAAAATAGTCTTCTATTGATCTGACATGGCTAACCGGGAGATATGATACTCCTTGGGTATATAATCAAGAACTGACAGAGAACCCCTTTAGCAGTTAACATCCAGATCATCACTCACAAACTGGTACTTCTGTTAATTTAGTAAAGAAACTTAGAAATTATTTTTTAAATAATTTTTATTTTTTAGAAAAGTTATCATGGTTACATGATTCATGCTCTTACTTTCCCCTTCACCCCCGACCTCCTCCCCCAACCCCCATAGCCAATGCACATTTCCTCTGGTTGGAACATGTGTCATCAGATCAAGACTTATTTCCAAATTGTTGATAGTTGCTTTGGTGTGGTAGTTTCGAGTCTACATCCCCAATCATGTCTGCCTCAAACCATTTGTTCAAGCAGTTGCTTTTCTACTGTGTTTCCTCTCCTGTAGTTCTTAATTTGAATGTGGGTAGGATTCTTTTCCATAAGTCCCTCAGAATTCTTATGGATCATTGCATTGCTTCTAGTACAGAGGTCCATTACATTCTATTTTACCACAGTATGTTGGTCTCTGTGTACAATCTTCTTTTGGCTCTACTCCTTTCACTCTGCATCAATACCTGGAGATCTTTCCAGTTCACATGGAATTCCTCCAGTTTATTATTCCTTTCAGCGCAATAATATTCCATCACCAGCATATACCACAGTTTGTTCAGCCATTCCCCAATTGAAGGGCATAGCCTCATTTTCCAGTTTTTGCCACCACAAAAATCTCAGCTATAAATATTTTTGTACAATTCTGTTTATCTATGATCTCTTTGGGGTTCAGAACCAACAATGGTATGGCTGGATCAAAGGGCAGGCAGTCTTTTATAGCCCTTTGAGCATAGTTCCAAATTGCCATCCAGAATGGTTGGATCAGTTCACAACTCCACAAGCAAGGCATTAATGTACCAATTTGGCCACATATCCTCCAACATTCATTACTCTCCCATACTATCATTTTAGCCAATCTACCAGGTGTGAGGTGATACCTCAGAGTTGTTTTGATTTGCATTTCTCTGATTATTAGAGATTTAGAACACTTTCTCATGTGCTTATTGATAGTTTTGATTTCTTTATCTGAAAATTGCCTGTTCATTTCCCTTGCCCATTTATTGATTGGGGAATGGCTTGATTTTTTATACAATTGATTTAACTCCTTGTATATTTGAGTAATTAGACCCCTGTCAGAGTTTTTTGTTATAAAGATTTTTTCCCCAATTTGTTGTTTCCCTTCTGATTTTGGTGGCATTGTTTTTGTTTGTACAAAAGCTTTTTAATTTAGTATAATCAATCATCCCATTCACATTCAGAGTTATAATTATCAGTTGTGTATTCCCCAACATTTTGATATCCTCTCTTAGTTCTACCTCTTCTTCTTATGCTATTTCCTTTTAAACCAGTGGTTTGTTTTAAACCAGTAACCCTTGTCCCCTCCCTTGATTTACTTCCCTTTCTACCCCCTCCCTTATTATTCCCCTCTTTTTATTTTTAAGGCCTAATAGATTCCCTCTCCCTTCTCCTCCCCTACCTTTTTTCACCTCCCTGCTCCTCTGCTCCCCTTGGTTTATCCCTTCTCACTTTCTCAGTAGGGTTAGATAGAGTTCTATATCTCAATGGATATAGCTACTCTTCCCTCTCAGGGTTAATTACACTGAAAGTAAGGTTTAAATATTACCTCTTAATGCTCTCTTCCTCTCTTTCCTATAATACTCTTTATCCCCTCCCCTTCCCATGCCCTTTTTGTGTGTAAGAGAATATCCTATTTTTCTTATTCATTGAAGTTTCTCTTGGTGTCCTCTATTATTCACGCTCCTCTTTCCCACCCACCCCCTTATCATCTTAGACCATTTAGTACTCCAACCTCTCCCTGTGAATAATTCTTCTAATTACTATAATAGTGGATACTATAATAGTGAATAGAGTTCACTTCAGAGAATTTCACATAACATTTCTCCATATAGGAATACAAATAATTAGATCTTATTGAAGGCCTTAAAGAATCAAATTTAAAAATAAGAGTTTTTTTTTCTTTCCCCTCTCTTTCTTATTTATCTTTTCATGTTTCTCTTGGTTTTTGTGGTTGGATATCGAACTTTCCATTTAGTCCTGGTCTTTTCTGTGCAAATACTTGGAAATCTTCTATCTTGTTGAATGCCCATACTTTCCCCTGGAAGTATATAGTCAGTTTTGAGGGGTAGGTGATACTTGGTTATAAACTCAGTTCTCTTGTCTTTCTGAATATCATATTCCAAGCCTTGCAGTCTTGTAGTGTGGAGGCTGTCAGACCCTGTGTGATCCTGATTGCTGCTCCTTGATATTTGAATTGTCTCTTTCTGGCTTCTTGTAAAATTTTTTCTTTTACTTGGACGCTCTTGAATTTGGCAATTATATTCCTGGTGGTTGTCTTTTCAGGGTTTAGTGCAGAGGGTGATCTATGGATCCTTTCAATGTCTATACTGCCCTCTTATTGTAGAACTTCAGGGCAATTTTGCTGAATAATTTCCTTTAGTATAGAGTCCAAATTTCTATTAATTTCTGATTTTTCAGGAAGACCAATGATTCTCAAATTATCTCTTCTAGACCTGTTTTCTTGATCTATTATTTTCTCATTGAGATATTTCATGTTTCCTTCTATTTTATCAGTCTTTTGACTTTGCTTTATTTGTTCTTGTTGTCTTGAGAGATCATTGGCTTCTACTTGCCCAATTCTTGTCTTTAGAGACTCATTTTCTGCTATATTCTTTTGATTTTCCTTTTTGATTTGGCCTATCCTGTTTTCCAGCTGTTTGATTTTGGTCTCCAATTTGCTTATTAGTTCTTTTGATTTGGGGGCATCTTTTTCTAATTGCCAGATTCTAGCCTTTAGAGACTGGTTTTCAGCTATAATCTTTTGGTTTTCCTTTTGAATCTGGTCTGTTTGGTTCTTCAAGGCTTCTAGCTGGTCATTTCTGGTCTTTAATTTGCTTATCAATTCATTTGATTTCTGAGCCTCACTTTCTAATTGCGAAATTCTACCTTTTAAACTGTTGTTTTCTTGCCAGATCCCTTCTATCTTTCTCATAATCTCAGATTTGAACTCTTCAAGAGCTTGTGAACAGTTTTCATTTTTTTGGGAAGGTTTGGATGTGATTACTTGTTTGTTCTCCTCTGCTGTTTGCTCTGTTGTCTGTATTTTTCTGTGTAAAAGTTGTCAAGTGTTAAAGATTTCTTCTTGATCTTTCCCTTCTGGGGTTCTTGTCTCTGGATTGTCATTGTTAGCCCAGCACCCTCTCAGCTTTATCCTCACACCCAGGGTCTGTCTGTGCTCTTTGGGCTCCTGAGGTCTCAGGTCTAGTTGTTCTCAGGGTCAAGCCTCCTGGTGGTCCACTTGTTTATTCCTCTGCCTGAAGCTCCTTTAACAGTCTCATGGCACTGCTTCCACAGTCATGCACCCCTCTGTACTGGGTCCCCACTAAAGGTCCACTCCTGCTCTCAGGATCCAAGTCTGCAGCTGTGACCACGCCTGCGCTCAGGGTCTATGTTCAAAGTCCGAGTGTTCTTTAGCCTCTTGGGGTCTTAAGTCTTGCTGCTCTCAGGAACAGGCCCTGGTGGTCCCAGGTAACCAGGACTCAATGGATGCCCCAAACTTGCGCTAGCTCTTGTGCACTAGCTTTGGCACTGTAGGTTGGGGGGTTGGGGG
The DNA here is from genome assembly GCF_016433145.1 of Gracilinanus agilis. Classification (NCBI taxonomy): domain Eukaryota; kingdom Metazoa; phylum Chordata; class Mammalia; order Didelphimorphia; family Didelphidae; genus Gracilinanus; species Gracilinanus agilis. The sequence continues at coordinate 139,162,313 of NC_058130.1, read as the reverse complement.
GGTTGCTCAGCTCACGTTTTAGTAGAGCTATTTCATTCTCTTATAGCATGGAAGTGTCCCAATCCCACGTACCATCAATGCTGCGCCCTGTTGTGGGGTCCCTTCCTTCGTCTGGATTTATTTTTATGTCCCCTTGAGGAGTCCTATATGTTTCAGTTAGGAGAAGGAGCTGCTTTTTACTCTGCAGCCATCTTAACCCGGAAGCCCTTCTATATTTAGAAATTATTTTGACTAGCTTTTAAATCATTGGTAGGAAACTTTTTGTCTGTAGAGGTCAACATCAACCTCCAACTCAATATATACAAAATAGATCTTGCATTCTATTCTCTGTCTGTACTATTAATTTCCCTAATCCTTTAGGCTTGAGAATCTTTATTACCTTTCACATTTAATCAATTGCAAAATCCCATCATTTCTTTCTCCTCAAATTCTATCCCCATCCTTTCCAGTTTCCTAGTTTCACTATTTAGTTCAGGTATTCATAGATTTTTAGAACAGTTGTTGTTGTTTTACTATTTGGCTTTCCTCCAGTTTTCCTCTCCAATCCATCTTTTACAGTACTGCCAGATTAAGAAAGGGTGTTCCAAAAATTAGTGCTAATTTAAGGATTATGAGCCTAAGTTTTAGTAGCTTAAAACTACAGTAAGGCTTTTAATTAATACAGGACATCCTATATTAATACCTACATATTGCCATACCCTATGACTATTCCTTACTAGTAATGTCCAAATTTCCAATTATGGCATTATCCTGAGTTTTCCATGACCTAGTTCCAACGTATTTTTCCAGAGCCGTATCTTCCAGCCTTCTATGGCCATGATAGGCTACATAATGTTCCCTGAACCAAGTCAAGCACTTTCCCTCCTTTCCATGATGCTAACTTTGCACAGTGCCACCCCTCTGACCCATTCTCTCTTCCTTAAAAGGGAAAAAAGGAAAATATCTATGGTTAATCATTATAAAATTATGTAATTTGAAATGTGCATTTTCAAACTATAGGCAGGACCCAGCTTTAGAAAAGCACAAAATTTAGTTTTAAGTCAGCTGTTTGAAACTAAAAAATGTATCTTCTTATAGAAACAATGTTATACGTGGTGGTCTGGTTCCAAGATCAACTCACAAAAACCTATAATTTAGTTAAACTATAGAACTAATCATACTAAATCTGAGAACAAGAGAAAAGAGAAAGAAAAATGTTTCCTTACTTTTTTTCTCAATGCAAGATAAACTGGTGTCAAAATTCTGAATCATACCAAATTCATATTTGCCTACCTTCCATTCTGAAATCCTCAATCACTTCCAAGTGCTCCTTTTCCCTCATGCTGCCCTAGGCTTCTGAACTATATAATATCTACATACCCAGTCTTGCCTTCCCCTTCAAAATGTTCCATGCTCTTATATTACTCAAATATCCCATATCAACAAAAAATTCTACTTCTTAAGGGCAAGGTCCTCAACAAAGTCTTTAGGAGGAAAGTCATCTGTTTGAAATTATTCATGTTATAGTATGAATGTATGTTAGTCATTTAACCTTCTCAGGTATATTTACATTCTCATCCAATGTCATTCTTGCTTATGTTTCTCCATAAATACTCCAAAAAGAATCAACCCAAGAAGCTGAAGCTTTTTCTTTTACAATCCCATTTATGTAAGTAGCTGATCTTAATATGCTATAAATAAGAATAACATCTCATACAGACATAGTATGCAATGGAAAATCATTCTACCTATTCCCCTTTCATGCTTGAATAAAGTGTTACTTGAACCATTCTCAAATATTTTATAGAGATGAGAAAGCAACCATACAAGCTAGTTGTTGTTAATAGTTTACTTAAAAAATACACACACACACACACACACACACACACACACACACACACCATCCACAATCCTTTTCATTCTTTTGGGAGGATCTTGAGAGATCTTAAAAATCAATATCTCAATGCATATAGAACTATGGTACCCTAACCCAAATTTCTATTCATATCTGTTAGGTCTAAAGATTCTTCCAAAACTTATTTACTTCCCACGCTCCTTGAATATCACAGTCACTTCTTTACAAGGTATACTGAGTATAGATGTGGTACAGTGCCAATGAGGTAGTTTTTTTTAAGTTTTTATTTTGAATATTTTTCCATAGTTACATATTTCATGTTCTTTCCCTCTCCCCAAACCCCTTGGCTGACACACAATTCCACTGGGTTTTACATGTATCCCAATGAGGTAGTTTTATTGGTTTGCTGATGAGAAAAACTCACTATTTCAAAAATGGTAGGCTTGTTACATGTTACTTCTGTCCATTATCCCCCTTCTGGCATCATCTATAAAAGCTTTTGGAGTAATCTGACTTGACTAGATCTCAGGCTTAACTTTCCATTTTCTCTTCAAACTACTTTTCTATGCTTTATAATATTTTGTACTCTTCAATCATCTTTCCTTTTGGAAGAAGGTAATAAAAGTCTGGCTCTGTAATTTCATCAGTTTTGTAATTTCTTGGTGTGGAGACTCCTTCTGCCAAAGCATATCAACAATTCATTTATAACATATTCTTAGAGAGATGTCTGAAGCAATGAGATGTTAATTGATAATGCTTCAAAGATACAGAACTTGAACTGAAATCTCACTAAAACTAACCTCCTCTCTACTTTACTACAAAACCACTCATCCTTCTTCTTTACAAATGAGTTAATGCCATTAATTGATTGAATGAAAAAGCATTGATTAAATTATTATGTGGCAAGTATATTGCTAGGAATATATGTAGAAAGCAAAATGGTTCTCTTAAAGAAATCATACTTTAATTAAAGAAAACACAACATAAAAGGAGGATTTGATTGCAATGTAGATAGAAAGGTCCAGTGTTCATTAGGGCATAGTGGTAAGGAAGATGACATTTATTTATTCAGTGATGATGCACTTAGCTACCTTCCTATGAAGATTAAATGTTAATTCTCTAGCAAATGGTCACTATCTTTATTTTCATTTCCCTTTCTGAGAAGGTGGAGATGAATACTTCCTTAAACATTATCCTTTTCAATTTAAAAATTTGATGCTTACCTTAGTCCTTACTTTAATTTGTCAAAATCCCTCTAACTGCTATATCTAAAACCAAACATTTCTTTTCACTTTTTTCTACATCCTTTGCAAATGGGCTTCTGTCATCAATACTTACAAAAATATAAACTGGCCAGATTAAAAAAGAGGAAATAGAATCCTTTAAAAATCCCATCACAAAAAAAGAAATTAAACAAGCCATTAAAAAATTCTGTAAGAAAAAGGTCCCAAGGCCAGATGAAGTCACAGGTGAATTCTACCAAACACCGAAAGGACAATTAATACCAACACTATAAACTATTTGGAAAAATAGAAGAAGAAGGAATGAATTCTTCAAAATTACTTTTCTTACACAAACAGGATACTGAAGCCTAAACCAGGAAGAGCTACAACAGAGGAAAAAAACTATAGGCCAATCTCCCTAATATAGTGATGGGCAAAGTTTTTAAAGAGGGGGCCAAAGGAAAGGAAATGCTAATCTGTCCATCTGTTTCTAAGGCAACTCTTTCAAAGTTTCATTGTATCATATCCTACACACTGGACTCATCAAATTAGGAATAATGTCCCATAGCCAGATAGAACATATCAGGACATCCCCCCCCCCAATCTGGCCTGAGGGCTGTAGTTTGACCATAACTGCCCTAATGAATACTGATGCAAAATTTTTAAATATTAGCAAAAAAGAGTATTATATCCCAAAGATCATAAACCATAACAAGGTAGGTTTTATACAAAGAATGGAGGAATAGGTCAATACTAGGAAAATTATCAGCATAATTAACCACATAAATAACAAAACCAAGAGAAACCATATGATTATCTTAATAAATGCAAAAAAAAGCTTTTGACAAAGTACAATATTCATTTCTTATAGAACCATTAGAAAAAATTGGAATAAAAGCTTTCCTTAAAGTAATAAATGACATCTATCTAAAACCATCAGCAAGTATTATCTTTAAAGAACATAAAGTAGAATCCTTTCAATAAGATCAGGATGAAGCAAGAGTGCCCATTATTATCACTACTATTTAATTTTGACCTAGAAATACTAGCAATACAAATAAGAGCAGAAAAAGAAAAGAATTAGAATAAACAATGAGGAAACAAAACTATCTCTTTGCAAATGATATGATGGTTTACATAGAGAACCCCAGAGGATTAACAAAAAAATTTTGCAGAAACAATTAGCAACTTTAGCAGAATGGCAGGATACAAAATAAACTCACATTAATCACCAGCATTTCTATTTACCACTATCAATGCTCAACAGCAAGAGACAGAAAAGGAAATTGCATTAAAAATAACTGAGAACAATATAAAATACCTAAGGTTACACTTACAAAAACAAACCCAGTAACTATATAAACACAATTACAAAACACATTTCACACAAATACTCAGACCTAACAATTAGAAAAATTATAACTTATTCACAGATAGGCTGAGCCAACAAAATAAAAATTCCAATTTTCCCTAAAGTAATTTACCTATTCAGTGCCATACCCTTCAAGCTACCCAAAAAGAATTTCCTAGAACTAGGTAAAATAAGAATAAAATTTATGTGGAAGAATAAAAGCAAAGAATATCAAGGGAATTAATTAAAAAATATGAATGAAGGAGGCCTACTCATGCCTGATCCCACTAATCATAAAAACAATCTGGAATGACTAAGAAATAGAATAGAGGATCAAAGGAATAGATTAGGAAATCAGCATATAGTAGTTAAATGCCCTTAGTAACATAGTATTTGGTAAACCCAAAGACCTAAACTACTGGGCGAAAAACTCACTAACAAAATATTTCAGGAAAACTGGAAAACAATATGGCAATAACTAAGCTTATACCAACATCTCACATCACATACCAAGATAAAGCCAAAATAGATACTTGATCTAAAAATAAAAAGGGATACCATAAACAAATCAGGGAAACATGAAAAAGTTTGTCAGACTTATGAATAAGGAAGAATTATAACCAAAGAAGACATAGAGAACATAATAAAAAATGAAATAAAAAAATTTACATTAAATTAGAAAGGTTTTGCACAAACAAAACTAATTCAGTTAAGATTAGAAGGGAAAACAAATTGGGAGAAAATTTTATAGCAAGTATCTCTGAAAAAAAGCCTTATTTCTCAAACATATAGAGAACTAAGTCAAATTTACAAGAATACAAAGCATTTCCCAATTGATAAATGGTGAAAGGATATAAACAAGCATTCCTCAAATAAAGAAATTAAAACTATACATAGAGGTGAAAAAATTATCCAAATCATTACTGATTAGAGAAATGCAAATTAAAACAGCTCTGAGATACCGCCTCACACTTTCAGATTGGTTTATATGACCAAAAAAGGGAAATGATAACTGTGGAGGGGATGTGGGAAAATTGGTATAATAATACACTATTAGTAGAACTGAGAACTGATACAACCACTTAGAAGAGCAACCTGGAATTACTCCCAAAGGGCCTTTTATAATAAAACTCTGTTTACAATCAGGAATAAGGACCTATTTGTACAAAAATATGTATAGTAGCTCCTTTTGTAGTAGCAAAGAAATGGAAACTGAGGAAGAATCCATCAATTGGAGAATGGCAAAACAAGTTGTAGTAGATGGTTCTAATGAAATACTATTGCACCATAAGAAATGAGTCCAAAAAAACTTGTAAGGATTTGTATGAACTGATGTAAAGTAAAATAAGCAGAACCAGGAGAACAGTGTATATACAGTAAAAGAAATATAGTATGATGATCAATTCTGAAGGATTAAACTATTATCAGGTTCCAAGGAAACCCCAAGGGATTCATGATAAAAAAAATGCTAACCACAGTAAAGAAGGGAATGTTAGAATCAGACTGCAGACCAAAGTATGTCATCTTTCACTTTATTGCCTATATGAGTTTGTTATTATATGTGTGATATGTATCTTCTGTCATAGCATTGGAGAATATGGAAATATGTACTGCATGAAAGCAGTGGTAGAACTCATATTAGACTACTGTTTTGGTGTATGAGGGGAGAGAATCTGAATCGCAAAATGTCACAAAACAAATGTCAAAAATTGTTTCTACATTTAATTAAAAAATATTTATGTTTAAAAAACAAATTAAAAAGAACTTAGATCATCTTCATGCCACTAGAACAGAATAGGATTTTAGTGAAAGGGTAAACCTTGTAGGTTATCTAAAAGGTCAAAGTTTCTATAGAATCCATTTGATCAAAGAAGAAATAAAGAATCCATCAAAGAGTGGATGAAGGAGAATGGAGCAAGGGCAACTACTTAGGTGGAGATAAATTAGGTGTATAGCATTTTATATAACAATATGGTAATATAGATTTCCTTTATTTTATGAAACATTTTATTTTTACTCATAATTTTGTTATATATTATCTCAATATATACTGCACTATGATATACATTATTTTATTGATTAGTAATACTCTTTTTGAGACAGATATTATAAGCATTGTTATTCCCATTTTACAGATGAGAAAATTGAGGTTCAGTGAGTGACTTCCTAAGGCCATACAGATAGTGAATGATGTAATGCAACTGGGTCTCAGTGCCAAGTGTGTCATTTGGAATTATCATAAGCCCTGGGAGACTACAACTCCCAGGACTCTCTCTGCTACAACTTCCCCTGATACCTCCCACTTCCTTTGTGGGAGGTGTCAGAGAAAGTATAAAAGAAAAAGTTTGGTGCCTTCTCTCTCTCTCTCTCTCTCTCTCTCTCTCTCTCTCTCTCTGCCTGGAGGCTTTTGGATCCTGAGCACTTTTTCTTGGCACCTTTTTCCCTTTCTATCTACCTCCTAGTTTTTCCTAGACCTTCCCCTTTTTAATTTAAATAAAACTTAGCTATTCTAAACCCTAAAGTTCCTCTCTGATCTTTTATTTGACCCCAAAGGGCTCTGGTCAATTTTCTCCTGCTGGGGCTAGGGACCACTACCTTCCTTTCCCTTCCTCTACCTTCCTTTCTCCTTTCTCCCATCCATTCCACCTTCCTACCTTCTTCCCTTCACTCCCCTCACACAAGCCATATATTTTCTACAAAATGTCTTTTATTATAATTATTATAAATTGTGGTACATGTACCTAAAGTTTTTTACTTCAAAAATATGGTCATTCTTCAAGTAAGAAATAAGTAACACATATATACTAAAATAATTATTTTTATCACATACTTTTCAAAAATAACATTGTAGGAAGCAACTGATATAAATTTTGGGGTCATAATTTTCACTTGGCATTATCAATAGCAAAAAGACTCTAATTCTACCCTACTCTCTGAAAGCTTAGTAAGAACAAGAAGAAGAAATGAGCATACTCTTTCTCGAAGTGAATGGGAAAATGCCTAGACAGTGTATATTTCTTCTGAATGGCATATATATCTTCTGAATTTACCTTTTATGTATATACAGTGTATATGCCTTCTAAATTACCATCAAAGTGTCCTTCAAGATCTGAGTTTCTCCTTCAAATGAAGAGAGACTATAAAGATACTAGAAACCATGATGTAAAAGGATCAAATAAAAGGAACTAAAGTTGTTTAGTAGGAATACCATTCAATCAATAAACTAGTATTTATTAAACACCTCCTATGCACCAGATACTGTGTTAAATGCTGCAGTTGCAAAGACAGGCCAAATGAAAAAGGTCTGTGCTCTCTAGGAACTCATCATCAAATGGTAGAGGTCACTATCTTTGATTTTATGGACTTTTATAAGGAAGAAAAGTTATACTTACTCTGCTTGACCTAAAAGAAGAGAATTAAGACCAGTGGCAGAGCATTTACAGGAAAATGGCCTTTAGCACAAAAGAAGGAAGCATGTCTTTACAACTAGAGTTGTCCAGCAAAGGAAGGGGTTGCTTTGTAATCTGAGATTCAAATATGTGAAACACTAGAAGGGTACAAATTGTGAGAGAGACCCATTTCAGATAGTAGTTAGTTAAAAAGATCCTTAAGCTCCCCTCCAGGAATTTATGAATATGAAAATTACCTTAAAAATTGCAAAACGCAGGATCCATACCAGTAGGATTTACCTGATCCTTTCTTTTGCTTTAAAATTCAAAACAAAGATAATTTGCAGATATGCAATATTGCAATAACTAAAAACTTCCATCAGTTATAAGTTTAATTTTAGTAACTAATGTTGAAATGCTGAAAAAATTCACAGTTTAATGGAAAAATATGAATATGGGTCATATACTTAGAGCAGAAATGAAGGGAATAATTTATAACAATCAACTATCACAACTCTTAGAATGGAAAGAACTCTCTAACTGCCTCCATATTCTAGAGCAGTGGTTCCAAAACTTTTTTGGGCTACTGTTCCCCTTTCCAGAAAAAATATTACTTAGCCTCCTGGAAAATAATTTTTTAAAATTTTAATAGCAATTAATAGGAAAGATAAATGCACCTGTGGCCATCACCACCTCCCTGGATTGCTGCAGCACCAACCAGGGGGCGATGGCTCCCACTTTGGGAATCACTGTTCTATAGGGTCACATTGGCAAGAAAACAAGGTAATGGAGTATGCATGCCTCATCCATTCAAAAAAGAATCATTAAACATCATATGCCAGGATATGAAAATTCAAAGAAAAAAATTTTAAGTTCCTGTCCTCAAAGGGGATATATTTTACTGGGGAAAGCAAAATGCAGAAAGAAAAACAAATAGAAAATCTGTATGAAATAATTATGAAGTAATTTCCTGAACAGATAACATGAGCTATGTAAGATTAAAATTAATATCCAATAATTCCAAGAATTATATTTTATAAGATTTATTAATAATCACTTGAATTTGAGGAAATAGAATAAGCTGAGTAAAGAGAACTTTTCCTGGCCGTAATAGCAGAAGAGAGAGAGAGAGGGTGGAGTTATAGAAACTTTATCTACAAAACATAAGGATGTAATGTGGGGATGAAAGAGGAATTCTGGGAAATGGAGTCCTAGGGTACAAAATTCTAATTACACAAACTCCCCCATGATCCTTTGGGAGACTAGTCTCCCCAGTGGATCATTTAAACATAACCAGCTTATAGCTCTAAAGATTTTTAACTAAAGGTATATACAATATTGCAGTTTCTAAAGGGAAATTACAATAATTTGGGGATAAGAGGGAAATAAAAGAGAGGAAAAAAACAAAACCAATGACTGCTACATTAAAAAAAAACAATTTGGGGGCAGCTGCCCTTTTGGCATAAGAGTGTACATTCAAAATAAATGCATTCTAACTTCACTCCCCCCAGTTCAAATCACCACATCCCAAAGTTCACTCTGGATCTTTTGGTGCAGCTTGTGGTTTCTTCAGACATCTTCATAGTGCCTTCTCCAAACACTTCACTTTCTGGATTCTGTAAGGTAGCAAGTTTCTTACCGAAAATTACACCCAAAAGAATTTAAAGTTTGCATTATCAGATAATAATACAGCTATTTGGTCTAGGGGAGTAGAAGAATCAAAATAGGCCTAGGATAGGAAGTGGCATTTGAGAAAAATTTTGGAGAAACCTTGGTATTTTATAAGGCAGAAGTGAAGGAAGAGTATATATTCCAGGTATGGGGAACAGACTGGTAAAGGCACAGAGAGGAGAGATGATGTGTCACGAATGAGGAACTGCAAATTAGATTAATTTGATGACACAGACAGAATAAAGAGGAGGAATGTGCAATAAGCTATACTAGTAGGAGAACTGAACCTACCATTATCAGATCTATATAAATCAAACCAAAAAAGAAACAAGAAAGAGGTAAGAGTTGTGAATGAAATCTTAGAAAAATTGGAATTAATAGATATATGGAGAAAAATAAATAGTGACCAAAAGCAATATACCTTCTTTTCAGAAGCACATGGTACATTAAAAAAGATTGACCATGTTCTAGGGCATAAAAGCATGGCAAATGAATGCAAAAAAGTAGAAATAATAAGTGCTACCTTTTCAGATCATAATGCAATAGAAATAAAAATTAGAAAGGGTACATGGAGAGGCAAAGCAAAAATTAATTGGAAATTAAATAATATAATTCTTCAAAACTGGTTAAAGAACAAATCATTAGAAAGAATTAATAATTTCATTGAAGAGAATGACAATGATGAGACATCCTACCAAAATCTATAGGATGCAGTCAAAGCAGTACTCAGGGGGAAATTTATATCCTTGAGTGCATACATTAACAAATTAGGGAGGGCAGGGACCAATGAATTGGGCATGTAAATTAAAAACCTAGAAAGAGAACAAATTAAAAATCCCCAGATGAAAACTAAATTAGAGATAATAAAAATTAAAGGAAAAATTAATAAAATCAAAAGTAAAAGAACTATTGAGTTGATAAATAAGACTAGAAGCTGGTAGTTTGAAAAAACAAATAAAAAATAGACTACTGGTTAATCTAATAAAAGAAAGAAGAAAATCAAGTTAATAGTATCAAAGATGAAAAGGGAGACCTCACCTCTAATGAAGAGGAAATTAAGGCAATCATTAAAAAATATTTTGCCCAATTATATAGCAATAAATATAGCAATCTAGGTGATATGGGTGAATATGAAACAAAAATATAAATTGTCTAGATTAACAAAAGAAGAAATAGAATACTTAAATAATCCTATATCGGAAAAAGAAATTGAACAAGCCATCAAAGAACTTCCTAAGAGAAAATCCCAGGAACAGATTGATTCACAAGTGAATTCTATCAAACATTCAAAGAACAACTAATCCCAATAATACACAAATTATTTGACATAATAAGCAAAGAAGGAATTCTACCAAATTCCTTTTATGACACTAATATGGTACTTATTCCAAAGCCAGGCTGGTCAAAAACAGAGAAAGAAAGCTACAGACTAATCTCCTTAATGAATATTGATGCAAAAATCTTAAATAGAATACTTGCAAAAAGACTCCAGCAAGTGATCACGAAGGTTATTCATTATGTTCAGGTGGGATTTATACCAGGAATGCAAGAATGGTTCGATATTAGGAAAACCATCCATATAATTGACCATATCAACAAGCAAACCAACAAAAATCACATGATTATCTCGATACAGAAAAAGTCTTTGACAAAATATAACACCCATTCCTATAGAAAACATTAGAAAGTTTAGGAATAGAAGGGTCTTTCCTAAAAATAATAAAAAGTATATATTTAAGACTATCAGCAAGTATCATCTGCAATGGACATAAATTAGAAGCATTCCCAATAAGACCAGGAGTGAAACAAGGATGCCCCATTGTCACCTCTATTATTTAACATTGTACTGGAAACATTAACAGTAGCAATTAGAGAAGAGAAAGAAATTGAACGTATTAAAATAGGCATTGAGGAGACCAAGCTTGATCACTCTTTGCAGATGATATGATGGTGTACTTAAAGAATCCTAGAGAATCAACTAAAAAGCTAGTGAAGATAATCAACAACTTTAGCAAAGTTGCAGGATGTAAAATAAACCCACATAAATCAAGAGCATTTCAATATATTTCTAACACATCTTAGCAGCAAGAGTTAGAAAGAAAAATTCTATTTAAAATCACCCTAGATAATATAAAATTCATGGGAATCTATCTCCCAAGACAAACACAGGAATTATATGAACATAACTATAAAACACTTTCCACACAATTAAAACTAGATCTAAACAACTGGAAAAACATTAATTGCTCATAGGTAGGACAAGCTAACATAATAAAAATGACAATCCTACCCAAATTAATTTATTTATTTAGTGCCAACCCTATCAAACTACCAAGAAACTTTTTTTTACTGAACTAGAAAAAACTACAACAAAGTTCATTTGGAATAACAAAAGATCAAGAATATCAAGGGAAATAATGAAAAAAATGTGAAGGAAGGTGGCCTAGCTATATCAGATTTTAAACTATATTATAAGTCAGTGGTCATCAAAACAATATGGTACTGGCAAAGAGACAGAAGGGAGGACCAGTGGAATAGACTAGGGGTAAGTGACCTTAGCAAGACAGCCTATGATGAACCCAAAGAGACCAGCTTTTGGGATAAAAATCTACTATTTGATAAACAACTGTTGGGAAAACTGGAAAACAGAATGGGAGAGATTAGGTTTAGATCAACAACTCACACCCTACACCAAGATAAACTCAGAATGGGTGAATAACTTGAATATGAAGAAGGAAACTATTAGTAAATTGGGTGAGCACAGAATAGTATACTTGTCAGATCTTTGGGAAAGGAAAAATTTTAAGACCATGCAACAGGTAGAAAAAATTATAAAATGTAAAATAAATAATTTTGATTACATTAAATTAAAAAGGGCTTGTACAAACAAAACCAATGCAACCAAAATTAGAAGGGAAGCAACAAATTGGGGGAAATAATTATAGCAAAAAACTCTTACAAAGGTCTAATTATTCAAATTTATAAGGAGCTAAATTAATTGTACAAAAAGTCGAGCCATTCCCCAATTGATAAATGGGCAAGGGAAATGAATAGGCAACTGTCAGATAAAGAAATTAAAACTATCAATAAGCATATGAAAAAAGTGTTCTAAATCTCTTATAATTAGAGAAATGTAAATAAAAACAACTATGAGTTACCACCTGACACGTAACAGATTGGCTAACATGACAGCAATAGGTAAGTAATAAATGTTGGAGGGGATGTGGCAAAATGAGGGCATCAATGCATTGCTGGTGGAGTTGCAAATTGATCCAACCATTCTGGATGGCAATTTGGGACTATGCCCAAAGGTTGCTAAAAGACTGCCTGTCCTTTGATTCAGCCATACCACTGCTAGGTTTATACCCAAAAAGATCATAAGAAAAAAGGCTTGTACAAAATATTTATAGCCACACTCTTTGTGGTGGCAAAAAATTGGAAAATGTGGGGATGTCCTTCAGTTGGAGAATGGCTGAACAAATTGTGGTATCTGTTGGTGATGGAATACTATTGTGCTCAAAGGAATGATTAACTGGAAGAATTCCATGTGAACTGGAATGACCTCCAGGAATTGATGCAGAGTGAATGGGCCAAAACCAGGAGAACATTATACACAGAGGCGAATACACTGTGGTACAATCAAATGTAATAGACTTCTCTACTAGCAGCAATGAAATGATCCAGGACAATTCTGAGGGACTTACGAGAAAGAACACCATCCACATTCAAAGGAAGAACTGTGAGAATAGGAACACAGAAGAAAAACAACTGCTTGATCACATGGGTTGATGGGGATATGATTGGGGATACTGGCTCTAAATGACCATCCTAGGGCAAATATCAATAATATAGAAATAGGTCTTGATCAATGACACATGGAAAACCCAGTGGAATTGTGTGTTGGCCATGGGAGTGGGGTGGGAGAAGGGGAGAGAAAGAACAAAAACCATATAACCATGGCAAAATATTATAAATTAATTAGTTAAATAAAATTTAAAAAAAAACTGGGAAAACTTCCATGAACTGATACAGAGTGAAATGAGCAGAACCAGGAGAACATCGAACACAAAGACTAAAACACTGTGGGAAGACCATATGTAATGAACTTTTTTACTGATAGCAATGCAGTGAACCAGAACAATCCGAAAGGACTTATGAGAAGAAATGCTATCCACATCGAGAGAAAGAACTATAGGAATAGAAACACAGAACGAAAACATTTAATTTTTCACTTGTTTATATGGATATTGGATGTGGGGTTCTGGTTTTTAAAAGATTACCACAAAAATGATTAATTTGAAAATAGGTATTGAGTGATAATACATGTATAATCCAGTGGAATTGCTTGTTGGCTCCAGGAGGGGGGAGGGGAAAGGGGAAGAAGTACCTGAATTATGTAACCATGTAAAAATACTTAAACCAAATTAAGAAAAAAAAGGGAGGCTGGAGTCAACTAATAAAAAGCTTGAAATATCAGAAGAGATTAGATTATAACTTAGAAACAAGGGGTTTTGAACAGTCATGTGACATGCTCAGAACAGGGAAGTGGCAGTGTCACAGACAGCTATGTAGAGGATGAAACAGAGAGGGAAGAGACTTGAGGCAAGGAAATTAATGGAGAAGCCAATGTAGCAATCCAGAGAGGTGATGAGGAACTTCAGTAAGGTGGCAACTTTGAGTATAGGAGAGTGGGATATTGAAGATATTGAGATACTGTAGAAGTATAATGCACAAGACTTGACATCTGGGGTTGGGAGTCAGGGTAAAGAGAAGGAAGAGTACCCAAAGACTGAGGTTATGAATTTGACTGTTGGCATAAAGCTACAAGTTCATTTATTTCAACTTCATGCCTATCTCTGTCTCTGTCTCTGTCTCTTTCTCCCTTTCCTTTTTTCTCTTTCTCTTTCTCCTTCTCTTCTCTTCTCTCTTCTCATCTCTTCTCTTCTCTCTCTCCTCCCCTTTCTTTCTCTTTCCCTCTTTCTATTTCTCCTTTTTCTCTCTTTCATCTTCCCTCTCCCTTTTCCTTTCTCTCTCCCTGACTTTTCCTCTATCCATTCTCCTCTCTCTCTCTCTCTCTCTCTCTCTCTCTCTCTCTCTCTCTCTCTCTCTCTCTCTCTCTCTCTCTCTCTCTCCCATCACAGATTCAGTAGGCTTTCAATGTGATTAGCACTTCTTTAAAACAAAATCCTAATGCAAAAAAAATTAGAAGTTAATTGAAGCACTTAGGAAGAGGGAAAGTATATGCATTGGCCTCAAGAGACAGAAAGAAGGTGATAATTCTGCCTTGTAAGGTTTGAACAAATAAACTTGTGTGAAAGAGTTAAGGTCACAACTAAGGAAAAGATTTCTAGCTTCTTGATCTAGAGGAGAAAGTTGCAAGTAGGATAAAGAGTCAAGTTAAATACCTGAGGAAAATAATGCAGTGGACAAAACAGGTGCTAATAATTTAGCCCTAATTTCACAACTTGAACAATTCTTTCAATTTAATAACAAATAATTGTATGATTTAATTAAAAGGAAAATAGCACCATTTTATTAATAAAACAGATTTAATTAGTAGGTTCCCATTTATATTTGTCAACAACTTCATTCTATCCATCCTAACATTAAATATTTTGATTCCAGAGCAACATAAATGTGCATAGTACTTAACAGAAATAAAACAGTATATACTATACATAAATGACTAATTAGTTTCCATTTGACAAATATCAATTTGGCTGGCACCTTTTATGTCTCAAGTATGATGCACAGTGTTGAAGCAAAAAAATAAGTCTAGATCTAGCATAGTCATTTTTCTTTAAGAAGTTAGCATCTAAGAGGAATAGATATAAATATACATGATGCTTTTTCCCCATGATTATTTGGTAGGGGAATTCAAGGATGAATATGAATATTTTTATTTACCACTGTTCCTAGAAGACTTCTTGGAAAAGATGAAATTAGGAAGGTTTGGAACCCAGATCCTTAATTTTTTGTACATGAATCAATTATTCACATTTGCACTATGGGAGTTCAGTAAAAAATACACTAGAGATCAAAAAGCATTGAAACAACATTTTTTTCCTACTGAAATAAACTCTTAGTGCTAGGAAAAGAAATATACCCCTCAAGTTGGTTGTTCTGGGAAAGAAAGTAACTATGTTAAAGTCACCCCAACTCTGTTTTGAACTTTCAAAACTGGAGGCATGTTGAATAGAAGAGTTGTCAGCAAAGCTAAGGAAGGGCTATAACACCGATAACTAGAAACATGTGTGTGGCAGTTTGAACAAGAGCAAAACTTACTCTGGTGATTTATCATTCAGCTGAGGTTTCAGTACGTTTACACTAATAGTCCCTGAAGGTAAAAAAACCTTTATTTTAAAATTATTTCAAATAGAGTCATGGAACTGAAAGCAATTCTGGGGCATCTGTGTTATTTGTCAAAATAATTGCTCTATAAAATATCTAATATTTTAAATGTATTCCATACACAAAGCATCTGATATAAGAAATTGCCCCTCACCTCCTTGAAAATGTTACTCATCCCATTTTGTAGTTGTCTGAAAACTGACTTAAAAGTTTTATTCATGTATTTTAATGGAATAGGTTATAAATTTTACTAACTGAAAATGTAACTTATTATATTGCTGTTTAATATAAAAGCTCTGCAAAAATGGAATATTCTAGAAGAAAATAGCTATTCACAAAGCTTTTTTATTGCAATAGACAAATCTTTTGTATTTTATGCCTGAAAAATAGAAGCCAACACAATTTATTTCAAAATCACTAGTATCAGTTAAGTCCAAGTGCACATTTCCATGGGAGAGAGTTCAGGCACTTCTCAGTTGCAACACTGGGCAAAACAGCCTTGGTGGAGTGAAGATAGTTCCATAAGTACAATGTTTATGTATTGGCATTTGCATTACAGTGACAGCAAACAAGCTGACATTCATGGGCATCAAAGACACTGGATCTCATATGCTTGCTTTTGAACAGTCACCAACTCTTTGAATTTCACTTTTGGCAATTAGTCAAATGGCCTTACAGTGCAGTTGACCGACACTATAAGGCAATTAGATTATAATGCATTGACAACAGCTTAGATGACTTTAAAGTGACATCATTAGGCCACTTTGTTATATGATATTAAAGTGGCAAAATTATGCAGTATATGCCCCTACAGAGCCAGTCAAGCCTGGCATAGATACTGTTCATATCTACATTTAATGAGATTTACTAGAGAAAAGAGTAGATATACGCCTGAGGATACCCTCCTCTTAAAAACAACTAGGGAAGTCATTTTTATTTGTGAATTAATAATAACAATAATATCCCTAGACCAGTGATATTTGGATTGTAACATGCATCTCTATATAAATTTAGCTCAATACCCCTCTGGAGAAAAGAAAGGAAAAAAGAGCAAGCAGCCAATCCCAGCCCTTTTCCTACTCCTCTCAAAAGAAGAAATCACAGTCCTTTAGAAAGGGATGGACCAGATTCCAGAGAAACTCATCCATGCTATCTGTGCACTTCTTCCCATGTTGCTTTCTCACTATTCTCATTTTTATGTACCTGACTTTTTTTGGCTAAGGAGGCTGTAAAGCTTGCAAGATTTGTCTGAGACCACACTTTCTACTTCTATGATACCTCAGGCCTTACCTCCAAAAGACCTCAATTTAGTACTCATTTAATGAATACTGCTGATCAAGTGATACTGATGTCATCAACTGATTAGGGCTTTGACCAAGTAGTCTATCTCAATCTCTGACCAGCCCCAAGATAAGATTATATTCCCAACAGTCTAAGGAAACAAAGGCTCTAATGAATAGCACCAATCCAAAAGATGGCTTTGTCCTTCTCTATAAGGTCAAAAGTTATATGGTCTTACTAATTACTGAAAATAAAAATAGTTTTCTAACTTTCCACTCTTAGAGAATTAGCAATAGCAAAAGATCAGAATTTTCCTTATGTCCAGCCACCTTCTGTATTCTCCTCAGGCTATTATATCCTAACATGGATACTATGACAATAGTTGTAATAAACATTAAGGGAGAAGGTGATGTTGAAAATCAATGGAAGCAGTGGTGACTATAAGTTCAACTGACATAATAGACATGTGACAATCACAAAAAAGATTTCAATGACTCTGGAAAGGAGAGGGAGGTTCATGACTGGGCAACTCTGCTTCACTTAAATCCAATTCATGCTCAAGTCATTAACTTCTGATGTCACAGTCTTCTTTGAAAAAGTAGGACAAACACTACCACCTCTGTGAATATGTTCCCTACATGTTTTGACTCTTCTTGTCACTGTATATATTTGTAGAAGAATATGCCCCAGGATTATGGAGGAATGTTTTGTAGCTACTTTTTCTGCTCTGCAATTTCATTAAATGCCTTTGCTTTGGGGTTTAAATAAAAGGTAAGGGGAAGACTATCTCAAACACTTGCTTTAAAAATTCCTACCTGCTCTGTCTTCCATCTCTAGATTACTCAAAGAAATATTTTATCTATGAAAATTTTGTGAAATCATGGAATCCTAGAGATTCTCCATCTCCTTTACTGGATCTTAAGCAACATCACAACCATTAGCTGTGAGTTATCATCGGTCCTAGGCCCTCTTCTCTATTCAGCTCACATGAGTTCCAATATCATCTCAAATTAAACAATTCCCAGATATATATATATGTATATAGTCTTGGTCCTTCTCCTGAGTTCCATCACACATCACCAAGTGCCTTTTTGGTCATCTCAAACTGGATGTCCCTTAAGCATTTCTAACGCAACATGTCCAAGACAAAATTCAATATCTTTTGACTCAAATTTCTCTTCTTCCTAGCTTTCCTATTACCATGATCCTCTCAGTTACTCAGGCATCCTTGCTATCATGCTTAACTCCTTATTCATTCTTTATGTCCAATCTTTTCTCACATCTTGTTTTTTCACACATCTCACATACATCCCCTTCTCTCAATGCAAGGAGCTGCCACCCTTTTACAAGCCCTCATCACCATTTGCTTTGATATTTCCTATAGTCATATAATTGATCCTGCTTCTTCTAGTCTCTCCCCACTCTAATTCAACCTCCACTCTGCTGCCAAAGGGAATTACTGACCATATCACTTTCCTACTTGATAAACTCTAATGGCTTTCTATTATCTTCAGAATCAAATAAAAATAGCCTCTGAATAATTTCAAATGTTTCCAATTTCTTACATTTCTAGTCTTCTCACATTTTGCTTCCCTCCAAACCCTCTATAATCTAGCCTATCTGCTTCCTATCACGTAACACCCATATCTTCTGACTCCATGGCTTTAAACTAAATGTCTCATATGTCAGGAATGCTCCTCTATCTCAACTCCATCTCTTAGTTTCCTTGACTTCTTTTAAGAGGGAACTCCTTTCCTGGTGCCTTCCTTCTGAGATCATTTAATTCTTTATTATCTCCTCCATTAGAATTGAGCTTCCTGAGGACAAGAATAGTATTTTTTTGTCTTTCTTTGTATCCCTAGCACACAGCAAGGTTCCTGGCACATGGTAAAATAAATTCTTACTGCCTGATCTCAGAGGCCATCTATTTCAAAAGAATCCTTTTCATGATACTCAAATGAATTCCAGTAATCTATATTTCCATTGATGAAAAGGTTCACCAATTTACAGGGTAACCTATTTACATTATTGGTCAGTTCAAAATTTTAGGAAAATTATCCTAATGCTAAGTTAAATTATGCTTCTCTGTAGTTTATAACCATTAGTATTACTTTTACCAAAGAGAGCAAGGATTTATAACCTGCGGTCCATTAATTTGGATGGGGGAAAATATCTCTTTATTTTAGTTAACTTCTAACTAAAATTTAATATTGCCTTTAATTATTTAAAAACAATATTTTGAGAAAGAGTCCATAGACTTTACAAAATCACCAAAGTTGTCCAAAATGAAAAAAAAAGTTTAAAAGCCCATCATCTAATATTAATTAGAGAAATGAAAATTAAAATAACTTTGAGCATCATTTCACACCTATCAATTTGGCTCACATGATAGAAAAAGATGTTGAAAGGGATATGGAAAAACTGGGACACTAATGTACTGTTGGTGGAGCTGTAAACTGGTCCAACTATTCTAGAGAACAATTTGGAACTGGGTCAAAAAGGCTATAAAACTATGTGTACCCTTTAATCCAGCAATACCATTACTAAGTTGGTATACCAAAGAGGTCTAAGAAAAAGGAAAAGGACATATGTGTACAAAAATATTAATAGCAGCTCTTTTTGAAGTGGAAAATAAATGGGTATTAGGGGGCTGCTCATCAATTGGGGAATGGCTGAACAAGTTGTAGAATATGATTGCATCAGAATACTGCGATGTTATAAGAAATGACATGGGCGGGGGGGTCAGAAAAAAACTGGCAAGACTTACATGAACTGATGCAAAATGAAGCAAACAGAACCAAGAGAACAATGTATATAGTAACAGCAATATTGTAACAATGATTAACTGTTAAAGGTTTAGTTGCTCTGATCAACGCAATGATCCAAGACAATTACAAAGGACTCATGATAAAAAAAAAATGCTATACGCCTCTAGGGAGAGAACTGATAAGTTGAGTACAAAATGAAGCATACTTTTTTCTTTGTTTTTCTTACTTTGCTTTTTGTAACACAGCTGTTATGGAAATATATTTTACATGGTTTCACAGTATGTGGGGAAAGATGAGGAGAGAATTCATAATAAAAATGTTGTAAAATGTTTTAAAATAAACAAATGTGTTTTTAAAAAAACTTGTGATCTACTTCCCACATAACAACTTTACTAGTATTTAATAATTATCTCCTTGATCTTTATTTCTCCAAGGTAAACTTTTCTAGCTCCTTTGATGAACTCTCTCATTACAAGGTCACAAGTTTCTTCATTACTTTAGTTATTCTTCTAGATCATCTCTAAAGTATTTTTCCAGTCCTAAATCTATCACTTACCTAAATGTGCTCCTTTGCAACTTTAACCCCATTGCTTTTAGTTCTTTCCTCTGGGAGAGAGTAGGATATATCTATCTAATCCTCCTTCAAATACCTGATCTCCTTCCCCTTGTCTTTCCTTCTTCAAGGTAAATATTCATAGTTCTTTCAAACAGTCTTCCTACAGCAAGAAGTTGACTCCTTTCACTCACTGCCCTCCTCTGGATCCTCTCTAAATTATCAACGTTCCTCCTAAAATGTTAAGTAGTCAAAACTGAACCTGTTTCATATGTGGTCTGGCCATGGAGCCAATAAATAAAGTATCTCTCCCAGTTTCACAGCAACTGAAAATTAGATAAGCATGCGATCAGTGCCTTTATATAAGTCATTCATAAAAATTTTAAACAGCACAGTATTCCACTGGAGTGGAAGGAAGTCTTCCTTCCCTTCTGAATTGACATCACCTAGTTCAATTTTCTCATTTTTTATTAGCAATACAAGAAATAGAGCATACCTCTTTACTCCTAGTATATAATTTTCTACTAAATTCTGCTGAAATTCATTATACCTTCATGCTCTAGGTTGGTGACAATACTTATCTCCAAATTATGGCTTCCCTTGATATCTCAACAACCTATCACATGATTTAGGAGATTTAAAAATCTATAATATCTTTCAGAAAAAAAAATTCTTATAGGTCCTATAGGCAAGAAAAAAGTTTAAAATCAATAAGGTAAAACATAACCCAACTAAATATCTTCCATTTATCTATTATTTTTTAGCAGTATTATGTCAGATTTTCCAGAAAGGAGCCAAGTGGTACAGGCAAATCCATGTGCATGTATCCAAGGCCAGAGTTTTATCCTGTGAAATCTTCCACTAAAAGGTTATATACCAAAAGTTTAAAACTATCTATGTGTGGTGAAGTAAACTGCAACCTTAAGTTAAAGGGGAAATAAGACATTCAAGGGATCTTAATATATGAATTAAGGGAAATTTATTTTTTCAAACTGAGGAAAAATCATTGACCCTTAATGAACAGTATGTGTCAAGATTTTTCACTGATCAAGGCAAGTTCAGAATGTTAGTCATAACCAGAGGTTATACTTAAAGGGTGTCGAATAAAAATGTATACCATTTTCTTTTGGACATAAATCAAAGAGGTAATATTGTGCAACTTAAGTGCTTCATATTTAATAATAACAAACAGATGGTAAAATACTACTATAAATTATAACAAATGTTTAAGCTAAGGGCCAAGAAACAAAAAGAAACTCCTTATTTAACTATCTAGAAACCACTGACTTTTTAGAAGATTCACTGATGCCTAAAGAATAAAATGGAACAAATAGATTCAATATGACCCAAGACAAAGACATAATAACCTATAATATTCCCTATAACACAAATAGATGTGGTATGTTGAATGCTACTAATTCATAATTCATCGACTGAAGACCTGTTATATGTGCCAACATCCTTATACTAGGCACCACGGAGGAAACAATCATGAACATGGAGCATAGGCTAGTAAGATCCAGAAGCAAACCTTCAAACTATATTTTTAAAAAGAATCTAATTGTGTTGTTTTAGAAGTCATAATAATGAATCATGGCTTGAGAACAAAAAAGAACCTATTCCAACCCCATCATTTTATAAATGAGGAAACTGAGGCTTGGACTTAAATGCAGGGTTCTTTCCCTCAAAGCAAAGAGTTCATTTTCCATGTTGCTTATTATATTCACTGAATAAACATAAAACACAGTGTTCAGAACATCAGCTTAGGCATCAGCAGAGCTAGCAGGTAAGAAAAACTGTTCCTTAAGGAGCTTAGTTTAAAGTAGGAAAGGTAGTACAATCTTTGTCTAGGCCTATAATTTTATTGATGTAGAAAACTTCTGATGAAAAGTCACTTTTATCTATGTATATCAATAATTGCTTTGGCAATTATTTCCTTAGAGAGTGTCTAGAGGATTGATATTTTAAATGATTTGCCAACAGATACATGTGAGTCAGAAGCAGGATTTGAACCTGGAACCTCCTGACTCTAAGATCAAGTCTATCTACTATGCCATGCTCTTTCTTCAGGAAAGAGAGATATATCCAAAAAAATTAATAGATACAAAAATTCAGATGTGAGAAATGGAGGAGTTTGGCAGTGGCTATACTTGCAATCAAGAACTGGGTATAAATCCCACTTCAGACACTAATTGGTAATAATATTCTGGGTAATTCGTTTAACCTCCCTAAGATTCTATGTCCTCATCTGTAAAATAGAAATAATCATAGCATCTATCTCATAGTGTTATTGTAAGGAATCAATAAGATACCATATAAAATGCTTGGTAAAACTTAAAAGGATTGTATTATTGTTATTATTATTATTAAGAGAACAAGAAGCACACAGTGCTTCAAGATTAGTTATCTGATATGAAGTGTGATCAAAGGACCAAAAAAAGACAGATTATATCCAGATGTCAAAAGGAGTATGAACTGCATGGAGTATATATTTGTAGATCAGTAGACGAGCCATGTTTCAGGAAGGTGGGAAAGAATACTTCCTCTCTAGATTATTCTACAAGGGTAGAAAGGGAAGTAAATCAAGGGAGGGGACAAGGGTTACTGTTTAAAACAAATCTCTGGTTTAAAAGGAAATAGCCTAAGAAGAAGGGGTAGAACTAAGAGAGGATACCAAAATGTTGGGGAATACACAACTGATAATTATAACTCTGAAAGTGAATGGGATGATTCATTATACTATATTAAAAAGCTTTTGTACAAACAAAAACAAAGCAACCAAAATCAGAAGGGAAACAACAAACTGGGAAAAAAATCTTTATAACAAAAAACTCTGACAGGGGTCTAATTACTCAAATATACAAGGAGTTAAATCAATTGTATAAAAAATCAAGCCATTCCCCAATCAATAAATGGGCAAGGGACATGAATAGGCAATTTTCAGATAATGAAATCAAAACTATCAATAAGCACATGAGAAAGTGCTCTAAATCTCTAATAATTAGAGAAATGCAAATCAAAACAATGCTGAGGTATCACCTCACACCTAGCAGATTGGCTAAAATGATAGTAGGGGAGAGTAATGAATGTTGGAGGGCATGTGGCCAAATTGGGACATTAATGCCTTGCTTGTGGAGTTGTGAACTGATCCAACCATTCTGGATGGCAATTTGGAACTATGCTCAAAGGGCTATAAAGGACTGCCTGCCCTTTGATCCAGCCATACCATTGTTGGATCTGTACCCGAAAGAGATCATAGATAAACAGACTTGTACGAAAATATTTATAGCTGAGATTTTTGTGGTGGCAAAAAACTGGAAAATGGGGGTATGTCCTTCAGTTGGGGAATGGCTGAACAAACTGTGATATATGCTGGTGATGGAATATTATTGCGCTAAAAGTAATAATAAACTGGAGGAATTCCATGTGAAGTGGAAAGACTCTAGGAATTGATGCAGAGTGAAAGGAGCAGAGCCAAAAGAACATTATACACAGAGACCAATACACTGTGGTAAAATAGAATATAATGGACTTCTGTACTAGAAGCAATGCAATGATCCATAACAATTCTGAGGGATTTATGGAAAAGAACCCTATCCACATTCAGAGGAAGAACTACAGGAGAGGAAACACAGAAGAAAAGCAACTGCTTGAACACATGGGTTGAAGCAGACATGATTAGGGATGCAGACCCAAAACTACCACACCTATGCAACTATCAACAATTTGGAAATAAGTCTTGATTATGACACATGTTAAAACTATGGGGATTGGGGGGAGGTCGGGGGGTGAAGGGGAAAGTAAGAACATGAATCATGTAACCATGATAACTTTTCTAAAAAATAAAAATTATTAAAAAAACCCAGATTCACTCATTTTGTTTTTTATTATATTTTTCTCAAATGTATACAGAAACAATTTTTAACATTAATTTTCTGACATTTTGCAATCTAAAATTCTCTCTCTCCTTCCTCTTTCCTCTCCCTGAGTCTGCAAGCAATATAAGTTATACAGGTGATATCATGTAATACATATTTCCATATTCATCATGCTGTGAAATAAGACATATATCATTTACAGTATAGAAAAATTCATGGAGGAAGTTAAGTGAAGAATAGCATGCATCCTGCATTCACACTCCATAAGTTTATTCATTGGCACTGGATAGCCTTTTTTATCAAGAGTGCCTTGAACTTGTCCTGGATTCTTATATTGCTGATAATAGTTAAGGCATTCACAGTTCATCACACCTCTTTTAATGTATACATTGTTCTGTTTGTGCTCACTTCACTTTGCATCAGTTCATATAAGTTCATATTTCTATAAACTCATTCATCATTTCTTATGGCACAACAGTATTCCATTACAACTATATACCACAACTTTTTCAGCTATTCCCTTATTGATGGGCATTAAAAAAGGAAAAAGAAAACAAAATTATCAGAATCAAAAATAAATAAGGATGAATGTACTACCAGTGAAATTGTAATTAGAGCAATTAGGTGCTTTTTTGTCCAATTATACGCCAATAAAACTAGCTGTCCAAGTGGTATGAATGAATATTGACAAAAATATAAAATGCCTAGATTAGTAGAATGGGAAACAGATTACTTAAATAGCTGTATTTTAGAAAAGCAAATCAAGTAAACCATAAGTGAGCTCCCTAAGAAAAAAATCCCAGGATCAGAAGAATTTACAAATTAATTCTGTCAAATATTCAAAGAACAATTAATTCTAATACCATGTAAAAAACTATTTAAAGAATAAGGTAAAAGAGTCCTACTAAATTCCTTCTATGACACAAATATGGTCCTCATCCCTAAATCAAGCAGAGCAAAAACAGAGAAAGAAAACTATATGCCAATTTCCCTAATAAATATACTCACCTCCTGATGAAGAGATGAAGCACTCAACATACAGAATGAGACAAATATTTTTTATACCATGGGCAAGGTGGAAATTTGTTTTAATTTACCATACCTAAGTGTCACAAGTTTTGTTTTTATTGGGTTCTTAATGGGAACTGGGGATGGTTGGAGTGAGGGATGAGAAGGTAAATCTTGACTGATTAAAACAAAATATATTTTAAAAAAGAAAACTTGAGAATTCCAATCAACACAGTTACCAGTCACAATTCCTAAGGACTCGTGATTTAAAAAAAAGTGCTTCCCACCTCCTAAAAGAGAGACAATGGACTCAAGTGCACACTGGGTTTTGTTGTGTTATTTTTTTAAGACATGACAAATGAGAAATTTAATTTTGTTTGACTTTACATGTTTGCAAAGGAGGTTTCATTTTCCTCACTTTTTCATTGGGGTAGAGGGAAACATGAGGTAAAGAATGCTAATCTTTGAAAATAAAATAAAATTTAATTAAAAAAAGAAAAAAGTATAGGAATAGATCTAGATGCATAGTCTTATATAATGTCATGCAATGGTCATGATAATCAATTTTAAGCACTCAATTATTTGAATAAAAGCTAACTGATAAGTTTTAAGATATTCTGACCTATTTCCATTAAAGTGGTATGAGATAACATAAAGCTTCCTAGAAGGCCTTATTAATAACAGTATCCTCAAAGGAGTTTACAAAATCTTCATAGGAGTTACAAAATTGTTTACGTTTCACAACTTTGTGAAATAAATCATGCAAGAATTATTATATTCATTTTATATAATAAGGAACTGAGGCTCCAAAATGTTGAGTTAACCAAATTCAGACAGGTAGAGCTGGGATTCAAACCAGGTCTTCTGAAAGCAGGGGTCCAATGTTCTCTTCCAATAAGCTAAGATAATTAAAGAATGGTTGAAAAGCCTAAGAGGTAGAGAACTGAGGTGCATTTTACCTAAGGGTTACATTATGAAGGTAAAAATCATTAAAAGTCAAAATTATGCTTTAAAATACCTTAAACTGTACATTAGCTACAGGATAGTGACTCTAAACAGTTGCAGCTGAAGAAAAAGACTAGGATTTCTTTAAAAGGAGGCAGTCTGCACCAAAGAACAGATATTATATGGTTGTAATGGAAACAATTGAATGTAAATTTTTGTTTTCTAAAACTATACCCAGATTATCTATTTATCAGAAGAGGTTGAGGAACAGTGTAGGTACTCCAATAGAAAAAAAAAGTAGATAAAACACTTAACTAGCAGGAAAATGGATGGTTAGAGAAAATATTGTTGAAAGGTTTCATATATAAGCATGATTATTTCAGCGAGTGAAGATAATGTAACATAACTGTTTCTTCTTTCTACTTCAGCGGAAAGAGGGTACCCAAATATTAGAAACCTAGTTGAAGCAACAATAAATATTTACTATGAAGAACATTTAAAGGAACAGAAGATACCTTCTAATATCTTGGAAGAAAGTTTAAATTTATTTTGTGTACACTCAGAAGGCAACCAAAGTTCCAAAGGCCTGAAAAATTAGAGCTACCCATAAATTAGACTAGAAACTAGACTAATAACTGTTCTAATGACCTACAAATGACTTCTCCTTTTTTACTCATGCTCTTCCACAGTGATCTAATCTACAGTGTACAAGATTTGTTGTTTTTTTTTTAAATCAGCTAACTCCTTAATTACTTTTTTAAATTTATGGTTCTCATCAGAATCTGAAATAAACTCAAATGCTATCACTCCTGATACCCTTTAGAAGTAATCTGATGCACTTAATCTCTTACAGTCAAAATTATCTTTCTTGCCTATTTCAACAATTATGTAGAAAGACTACTAGAGAAAAGATTGTAATGTGTTGGTGGCAAGAAGTAGGACAATGCTCAACAACCCTTCTAGCCTTTTCTAGCAAGCAGAATTACTACTATTTGCAAAGAACAGAAGAACACAATGGGTATGATTGGGAGATAGAAGTCATTATCCTCATCTATATATAACAGTTCCTTTTCCTTTTAAGGAAGAAAAAATCTGGGAATATCATACCTCCTGACTATACCAAAGAATTAAAATGGAGTTTTGGCTACTGAAATGAGAGACTCACAGGAAACAGTGAAGAAAAGAGTAACCAAACTACCTTAGAGAAGAATAAGAGAGTTAAAAGAGCAGATCAAAATCTAGGTCTCTGCTATCTTCTGGTACATTCTAGATGACAGTAAATTTCATAGCCATTGTCTGATATGAACTAAATATACTAAGCATCATAACTTTTATAGCTATTAGCTAAGAAAGCTAAAAGTCATGGGTGCAGCAAGGAAAGCTAAAAGTCATGGGTGCAGCAAGGATGCCCATTATCACCACTACTCTTTAATATTACCCCAGAAATGCTAGTTCTAGTAATAAAAGCAGAGAAATATGATGGAATTAGAATAAGCAATGAGGAAATAAAACTATCACTCTTGGTAAATGATATAATGGTATACATTGAGAACCCCAGAGAATTGTGAAGATGGGATTAACTCTCCTCTGCCCATTTTTAGATTTAATCACCAGAAGTTTAAACACCCCATTTATCCTTAAGTGGGGGAGGTCTGTGACCCACATGTTCAATAGTGGGTAACAAATCAGAATTGACTGACTGCCCTCTGGGCAGTCCTAAGCAAATCTTTAGGGGTAATTGGTACATGTTAAGTGGGAAGAAGGCACAGGAAGTGACAAAAAGAATGGTCTTTAAAAGTGGCCAGAATTCTCTCCACAAGACAATTAAACATATGAACTAAAAAGGAATGACAAGATGAAAATTAAGGGGAAACAGGGTTTGTGGGAATGTTACAAACATCTATTAAACACCTAACATTATTTCAGGCACTATGCTAAGAGGTTTTACAAATATAATCTCAAAGGCATGTTTTCAAATAATGTCTTTTTCAAAATGTACATCATCTCTCAAGACTGTCATGAATCCAAATAAACTAACATGTGAGAAAAATAAAAAAAGTGGCCAGAAATTCCCCTGATGGGGTCTTTCACCTTGAACTGGACCCTGAAGGAGCTCCAGCTGAGGAACTTGGACTACTTTCTCTTTCTCCTTAGAACTACCACGTGGATGAGGGGAAAAGGCTGACTCCCTTCCTTGGCCTTTCCTGGAGGTACTAGTATCCAGAGGGGCCCCTCCTCTGGGAGGAGGCCTCCTAGCTAAAACCTTTGTTAATTGACCCCTAGGCCCTCAGGATAGGGCTAATGGAGACTTGCTGGAGTAAGCCAGGGCTTGAGCACATTGTCTAGCTTGTTAAGCTGGATATGTTACTCTGCCCTCTTTCCCATTTCTCTACTTTCACTCTTTCTCTCTCCTTTTGTAAATAAATTACCATAAAATCATTTTGGAATTGAGTAATTAATTCCTAGTGGCCATACTCTTAAATAACTTAGTCCAATCCTTTCATTTTAACCCCTTACATTACTGCCCCTCTTTACAGAACGAACCAAAGAACTGGTAGAAATAATTAACAACTTTAGCCAAGTTGCAAGGATAAAAATATTTACCACCAACAAAGTTCAACAGGAAGAGATAGAAAAGGGAATTCCATTTAAAATAACTAAGAAAGCTGACTGAGAAGAACTCTAACCCTCCTCTGAATGAAAAAGACTTACCAACCACAGTATCTCCAGTAGACAAAGGATAGGGGTAGATGGCCCTGAATATAGAGCATCGATTGAGAATAATACCTAAGGCACAGTAGGAGGTTGAAAGAATAAGTTGAAATGAGAAAGCTATAGCTCTCCCTTTAGAAGACAGGATTAATAACTATTTGCACTTTCCAGCTGATGTACAGGGGGCCAGAAAATCTGGGAGATAAAGTTATAACCTTCCCTCCAAGGCAGAAGCTAAATAAAGCTAACAAACGTTAAATGAATGATAGTTACTTTCTACTAGAAAATTTCCATTTTTCCCTGGCTGATATCTTGTCTATTCCAATTAGTCTTTAGTTATACAACTATCTTTAGGATCATTTAACACTGCCCAATTTAAAAAGAATATAAAGTATATGAAGAGAGTGATGCAAAATGAGGCTGGAATTTGGAAATAGGTCTTGATCAAGGACACATGACAAAACTAGTGGAAATGTGCATCGGCCATGGGTGGGGGGAGTGTGGGGGGTGAAGGAAAAAGTAGGAGCATGAATCATGTAACCATGTTAAAAATGAATATTAATAAATGTTTAAAAAATGAGGCTGGAAAGAAAGTCAAATTGCAAAGGTGTGTCAGGGCCAAAGTAAGAGCTTGTTTTATACCAGAGGCAACAGAGAGCCACTGAAGATTCTGACCAAAGTCATAGCAAGGTGGGACTTAGACCAATTAGAAGACTGTCAGAATAGTCCAGCCGAGAAGTGACAAGTGCCAGAACCACAAAAGTGGTTCTGAATAGAGCAGAGAAAGGTATATGAGATATTGTGAAGTTAAAATGACCCCAGATCTTTCTGTCTTCTATGTCAAACAAAATTCCTAACTCTTTTCTATAAGACCCTCCCTACCAAGAGTATCAGGTGACCTGGGCTTTTGTTTCTGTCTCTTCATCTTCCCTGCTAAGCTCCACTTGACCGACTGTAACCCCTTTACTGTATTTTCTGTTCCCACTGTTCTACCATTTTGCAACAATTAAGACTCTTTATACCAGGAAAATAATTTCAGCCATATGTTAAAGATATAGAAATTAAAATGAAATGAGTTTAGCAATCAGACAGATTTAATAAGTAAACACTATTTTTATCTTTTAACCTTTGATCTCTACCTTTCATCTTTCTTATTGCTATAATCTTGCTGAAATTCTTTCTACCCTGAGCTCCCCTAGCTATTTCCCCTCCCTATCATGCATTACATTATTAAACTAGTTATTGGCTCTGCTACTTCCACATCCTGTAAAGGAGGTGGAAATACAGTATTTCCTTTCAACCCTGATAAAGCAAAACTTGTTTTATCTAATTCTCCATTAATGGTCCTGAATTACTTTCTTCCTCTACTCCACAGTAGATTTACATAGATTATAAAGATTAAATAAAAGAAAAAGGAGTTTTCTTCATTTATATGCAAGTACATTCATAATTTCCTAGTTGAAGCTTCAAAAATACTATACTATTCCAGAATGATATGTTGTTTCAGCAACTTTTATTAAATATACTCTTTCCCCTTGGCTTTCATTATATCAGTAATTATCTCAGATTCATTCTTTTTATCAACTAAATATACCTCATCAAAACTCTAATATTGGAATAAAAAAGTAATACAATTAGCTTTCTTTTTTTTAGCTCTTATCTTCCATCTTCTAATCAATTCTAAACATTGGTTCCAAGGCAAAAGAGCAGTAAAGACTAGCCCGCTGGGGTTAAGTGACTTCTTCAGGGTCGCACTGTTAGGCAGTGTCTTGGACCATATTTGAACCCGGGATCTCCTGTTGCTAGGCCTGGCTCTCTCTCCACTGTACCACCTACCTGACCTAACAATTGTCTTTCTTTTTTTTTTAAGATATTTTATTTTCCCAGTTACATGTAATAACAATTTTCAAAATGTCTCCCTCTCTTTCTTCTCTCCCCCTTTCAGAGATGGTAAGCAATTTGATTGGGGTTACACATGTATAATCATGCAAAACATGCTTACAAAGTGGTCATTGTTGTAAGAGAATACTCATATAAAACCAAAACCCCAAAATAAAAACAAAAAAATTAATATGAAAAATAGCAAGCTTTTATCTGCTTCCTGACTCAATAATTCTTTCTCTGGAGGTGGATAGCATTCTTTGCCTCAAGTTCTTCAGAATTATCCTGAATCATTGCATTGCTGAAAGTAGCTGTCCTTCAGTTGATCATCATACAATATTGTTGTTACTGTGTACAGTGTTTACCTGGTACTGCTTATTTTGCTTTGCATCAGTCATGTAGGTCTTATCAAATTTTTCTGAAGTCACCCTGCTTGTCATTTCTTATAGCACAATAGTATTCTATCAACAACATATATCACAATTTATTCCCAAATTAATGGATATTCCTTCAATTTTTAATTCTTTATAACCATAAAAAAGCAGCTATAAATATTTTTGTACCAGTAGGTACTTTTCTATTTTTTATGTCTTTGGGATATAGATCTAGCAATGGTAATACAGAACTAAAGGATATGTATAG
Organism: Gracilinanus agilis; assembly: GCF_016433145.1. Classification (NCBI taxonomy): domain Eukaryota; kingdom Metazoa; phylum Chordata; class Mammalia; order Didelphimorphia; family Didelphidae; genus Gracilinanus; species Gracilinanus agilis. The sequence goes on along the minus strand of NC_058130.1, from coordinate 139,130,826 downwards.
TTTTATAGCCCTTTAGACATAGTTCCAAATTTGAGCATAGTTCCAGAATGGTTGGATTAGGTCACAACTCTACCAGCAACATATTAGTGTCCCAATTTTGCTACATCCTATCCAATATTTATCAGTTTCCTTTACTATCATACTGGTCAATCAGACAAGTGTGAGGTGGTACCTCAGAGTTGTTTTAATTTATATTTCACGAATCAAGAGTGATTTAGAACATTTTTCCATATGATTATTGATAGCTTTGTTTTCTTCATCTGAAAACTGCTTGTTCATATTTGGTGACCATCTGTCAAATGGGATAAGACTTGCTTTCCTATTAATTTGTCTTAGTTTTATATAGATTTGAGAAATTAGACCTTTATCAGAAAAAATTGCTATAAAACTTTTCCTCAATTTGTCGTTTCCCTTTCTAATCCTGGTTACAATGGTTTTATTTGTACAAAAACTTTCTAACTTAATATAGTCAATATTATTCACTTTACATATTCTAATATTCCCCGTCTATTCTTTGATAATAAATTCTTCTCTTCTACATAGACTTACCAGGTATATTTTGTATTTCCCTAATTTACTTATAATATTTCCCTGTATATCTTATCATATACCAATTTTGTCCTTGTCTTAGTATAGGGTGTGAGATAGTGCTCAACACCTAGTTTCTGCCATATTATTTTGCAGTTTTCCCAGCAGTTTTTGTCAAATAATGAGTTCTTATCCAAAAGCTAGGGTCTCTGGATTTATTGAACATTAAATTGCTATGGTCATTTAGCCCTTTGTATTGTATATCTAAACTATTCCATCAATACACCATTCTATTTTTTAGCCAATATTAGACTGTTTTGATAATTGCTGCTTTATAGTATAGTCTAAGATGTGAAACTGCTAGGCCAGCTTCCTTCAAATTATTTTCCCATTAATTCCCTTGATATTCTTGACCTTTTGTCCTTTGACCTTCTTGATCTTTTGATGAATTTTGGTATTGTTTTTTCTAGTTCTATAAAATAGTTTTTTGGTAGTTTGATTGGTATGGCACTGAATAAGCAAATTAATTTAGGTAGGATTGTTATTTTTATTATATTAGGTTGGTCTACCCATGGGCAAATAATGTTTTTCTAATTGTTTATATGTAACATTATTTGTATGAAAAGTGTTTTGTAATTGTGTTCATATAATTCTTTGTTTATCTTGGCAAATAGATTCCCAAATATTATATATTGTCTAGAGTGATTTTAAATGGAGTTTCTCTTTCTAACTCTTGTCTGAGCTTTGTTGGAAATACATAGAAATGCTGATGATTTATGTTGGTTTATTTTGTATCCTGCAACTTTGTTAAAGTGATTATTTCAAGTAGTTTTTTACTTGATTCTCTATACCATCATATCATCTGCAAAGAGTCATAATTTAGTTTCCTTATTTCCTTTTGTAATTCCTTCAATTTCTTTTTCTTCTCTAATTGCTAAAGCTAGTATTTCTAGTACAATGTTAAGTAATAGTGGTGATAATGGGCACCCTTGCTTCTCTCCTGATATTATTGAGAAGGCTTCTAATTTATCCCCATTGTAAATGATACTTCTTAATGGTTTTAAATAAATATTACTTATTATTTAAAGGAAAGGCTTTTTTATCCCTATGATTTCTGGTATTTTTTAATAGGAATGGGTATTGTTTTTTGTCAAAGACTTTTTCTGCATCTATTGAGATGATCATGTGATTTCTGTTAGTTTGATTATTGATATGGTCAATTATGCTGATATTTTCCTGATATTAAACCAGCCTTGCATTATTGATATAAATCCCACCTGTCATAGTGAATAATCCTTGATATTGCCATATCTTTGCTAGTATTTTATTTAAGATTTTTGTAGCAATATTCATTAAGGATATTAGTCTGTAATTTTCTTTCTCTGTTTTTGCTCTTCCTGGTTTAGGTATCAGCACCATATTTGTGTCATTAAAAGAATTTTGTAGGACTCCTTTGCTTATTCTGCCAAATAGTTTATAGAGTATTGGGATTGTTCTTCAAATTTTTGATAGAATTCACTTGTGAATTGATCTGGCCCTAGGATTCTTTCTTAGGAAGTTTTTTGGTGGCTTAATCAAACTCTTTTTCTGAGACAGGATTATTTAAGAATTCAATTTCCTCTTTTGTTAGGCTGAGCAATTTATATTTTTTGTAAATTTTCAGCCACTTCACCTAGATTGTCATATTTATTGTCATATATTGGGCAAAAAAGCTCCTAAAGATTGCCTTAATTTCCTCCTCATTTGTGGTGAATTCAACCTTTTCACTTTTATGCTGATTATTTTATTTTCTTCTTTCTTTTTTTAATCAAATTCACCAATGTTGTATCTATTTTGTTTGTTTCTTCATAAAACTAACTCCTAATCTAATTTATTAGTTGAATAGTTCTCTTACTTTCAATTTTATTAATTTCTCCTTTGATTTTTTATGATTTATAATTTAGTCTTTAATTGGGAATTTTTAATTTATTCTTTTTCTGTTATTTTATTTGCACACCTAAATTACTGATCTCCTTTTTCTCTATTTTATTAATATAAGCATAAGATATAAATTTTCTCCTATGAACCGCTTTTCTGTTTCTCACAAATTTTGATATGTTGTTTCATCATTGTCATTCTCTTTAATGAAATTATTGATTGGTTCTATAATTTTTTCTTTGAACCACCTTTTTTTTAGAATCAGATTTATTTAGTTTCCAATTAAATCTTAATTTATTTTCCCATAGACCCTTTTATAATTTTTATTGCATTATGATCTGAAAATGATGCATTTATTATTTCTGCTTTTTTGCATTTGGTTGTAAAATTTTTATACCCTATTACATGGTCAATTTTCTGTATGTCCCATGTATTACTGAAAATAAAGTATATTCCTTTTTATCTCCATTAAGTTTTATCTAGCAATCAATTAGTTCTAACTATCTAAAATTTCATTTACTTCCTTTAACTCTTTTTTGTTTATTTTTTTGGCTAGATTTATCTAGTTTTGAGAGGGAAAGGATAGGGTCCCCCATTAGTATAGTTTTACTGTCTATTTCCTCTGGAATCTCTTTTAATTTCTCCTTTAAAAATATGGAGTCTATACTATTTGGTGCACATATATTCAATATTGATATTAACTCATTGTCAATAGTACCTTTTATCAAAATGTAATTTCCTTCCTTATCTCTTTTATTTAGATCTTTTTAATTTAGTTTTGTCTGAGATCATGATTGCTACTCCTACTTTTTTTTTTACTTCAGCTGAAGCAGAATAGATTCTGCTCCGTCCCCTTGCCTTTATTCTATGTGTGTCTCCCTGCCTAAATGTGTTTCTCATGAACAAAAAAGTATAGGATTCTGGTTTTTAATCTTTAGTATTATGGGTAAGTTCATCCCATTCACATTCAGTTATGATTGCCATCAGTGTATTCCCTTCCATCTTATTTTCCCCTTTTGATCCTGCTCTTTTTCTCTCCTTTCACTCTGTCCCTCCTCAAAAATGTTTTGCTTTTAATCACCAACCCCCTTCAATTCCTCCTCCCTTCTATTACTTCCCCTCATCTTATTCCCCTCCTACTTCTGCACGGAGTAAGATAGGATTCTATACCCAAATCAATATGGTTGTTATCCCTTCTCTGAGCCAATTCCAGTGAGAATAAGGTTTAATCATTGCCTGTCACCACCCGCATCCTCCTCTCCATTGTAATAGGTTTTTTGCACCTTGTTAAGTGAGATCATTTACCCTGTTTTACCTTTCCCTTCCCTTTTCGCTTAGTGCAATCTTCTTTTTCACTCCTTGATTTTATTTTTCTTTGCATGTCATGTCATCCTAATCAGCTTATTCATTCACCCTCTGACAATGTATACTCCTTCTAACTGCTCTGATAATGACAAAATTTTAAAGAGTTATAAATGTCATCTTTCCATGTAGCAATATAAATAATTTAGCCTTATTGAATTTCTCAATTTTTTCCTTTCTCGTTTACCTTTTTATGCTTCTCTTGAGTCTTATATTTGAACATCAGATTTTCTCTTTAAGTCTGATCTTTTTATCAGTACTCCTTGGAAATCTTCTATTTTTTTAAATGGCCATTTTCTCCCCAGAAAGAATCACCTAAACAGGTGATTCTTGGTTGTCAATCTAATTCCTTCACCTCCTGGAATATAATATTCCAAGCCTTCTAATCCTTAAATGTAGAATCTACAAAGTCCTCTATAATCTTGACTGTGGCTTCATAGTATCTAAATCATTCCTTTCTGGCTACTTGCAGTATCATCTCTTTGGCCTGGGAGCTTCTGCATTTGGCTTTAATACACCTGGTAGTTGACATCTGGTGATTTATGTCAGGAAGTGATTGGTGGATTCTTTCAATTTGTATTTTACTTTCTTGTTCAAAAATATCAGGGCAGTTTTCTTTGATAAGTTCTTATATCATGATGTCTACACTTTTTTTCTTGGAAATACAAAAACAAAGCCTGCCCTCAAGGAGCTTCAGTTCTATTAAGGGAAACAACATAAAAAAGCCACCTGCTAATTTTCCTTCAAGGATTTTAAATACTCTAGCTTTAAAAATATATGAACATAAATATTAGAAATAAATCTCCCTAAAACTATACTTCAAATCTAATTATAACTTGCTAAGCCCTATTAGAAATTTGACTGAGAAGCAGTAAAATGTTATTTAAAAATAAAAAAGATTTTAGGAATTAGACTTAAGCAACAGATGGTCTAGTTCAGTGATTCCCAAAGTGGGCACCACCGCTCCCTGGTGGGTGCTGCAGTGATCCAGGCGGGCTGATGACCACAGGTGCATTTATCTTTCCTATTAATTGCTATTAAAATTTTTAAAAAATTAATTTCCAGAGGGCTAAGTAATATTTTTTCTGGAAAGGGAGCAGTAGGCCAAAAAAGTTTGGGAACCACTGGTCTAGTTCAACCTTTTCATTTTATAGATAAGAAAATCAGAAAAAAGAAATTTTATCTATTGAGAATACAATTTGAAAGCTTAACTAAAGTTTATGAATAAATTTTACCATAGCAGGTTCCCTCCATGTCCTCCATACCTGTAAGTGACTCACCCACATACATACCTCAGTAAACATTTTTCATGAATTACTGAGGCCAAAAAATTCTTTGTCTGCTGGCCAACATTCTGGTAGTGTGGCTCTATGAACTTAGGTAGACTAGCATGATAGAAAGTCTAAAGTTCAATTGCTTCATCATGGTTGGAAAGCAGATCTATATTCCCAAAGTTTATGCTGATAAAGCATAAACTCCACTGATCCTACCAGATTTTCTCCATCCGTAAAACAAATACTGCACAGTTTCTGTGAACATAGTTTCTGTGTTCTCTTTTGATTTTCCTTTACATACTACTTCTTCTCATTCTCCTTTCCTCTATCATTAACTACGTATATTTAATCATAGGTGCCCTATCAAGGTTCTGTTCTAGATCTTCTTTCTCAAAACATCCTAGCTTATTGATTTAAATTCCCATCTCTATGTAGGTAGTCAAATCAAGATGTCAAGTCCTAATTTCTCTTAAAAGCTCAAGTTCTGCATCAAATTGCTTTCAGACTTTTCTCCTCAGTTTCTAGGCATCTCAAAGGTCAATATATCAAAAAATAAATTCAGTATGTCTCACTACATAGCATCTCTCATATTTATTTTCTTCTCTCCAATTCTATATCCATTACACCAATTCAGGTCCTTATTATCTCTCCACTGGATTCCTTCAATAACCTCTTCATTGGATTCTGTTTCCAATTTCCCCTCTCCAATGGCCAATGGTTCTCTCTAGGTGAGAAGAAATAAGAATAATGTGGCAAAGACAGCTTTGGGCATGAGAAGGCTATTGAGAATAGTGGGGAAATAAGTCCAGAAAATGAGAAGCAAGATGTGAAGAATGAATGAATAAATACTTATTTCCCTTAATGAATGAAATGAATGGACTGAAAATTATTTAGTGCTTACTATTTGCAAAGCATTTAGCTTGCATCAAGGATACAAACAGAAAAATAAGTCATTTCCTACTTTCAAAGAGTTCACAGCCTAATGGAGGAGACAATATACTTGGCTTGAAGGACAAGTCAACGTTCCCATGGTCCTTAGAGTACAGGAACAAAGTAGAAAAGAATGCTTCTTTTTTTTTTTACTGCCATCTCCACTGACAAAACCATGTCAGTTTGTGGTACTGAACTATTTACAATACAACAGAAGAGAATAAACATTTATTAAGTACCTACTCTGGGCCATGCACTGTGCTAACCACTAAATACCCTGAAGGAGCTTACATTCTAGTAGGGAAAAATAATGCACAAAAGGAAGATGAAAAGTAAAGGAATGGGGGCAGCTGGGTAGTTCAGTGGATTGAGAGCCATGCCTAAAGACGGGAGGTCCTAGGTTCAAGTCCGGCCTCAGACACTTCCCAGCTGTGTGACCCTGGGCAAGTCACTTGACCCCCATTGCCTACCCTTACCACTCTTGCACCTATAAGTCAATACACAGAAGTTAAGGGTTTAAAATTAAAAAAAAAAGTAAAGGAAGTATGAGGGAGGCAATGCTGTTGACTTTCGTGGTGAGAATTTTCTAGTTATGGCTCCCGAAGGAGCAGTTAGTAGGTTGTATCTTTTCATACATTAATTCCAGAATTATTGTGATAGGCAATGCTATTCCTTGGATTCAAAGTTCTGGTCTACTTTGACTGAGGACTAGAGGGAGGTAGTGGTCAAGATGGCAGTGGTAGTTTGGCTTGCCTAGCCCATATTGATTCCTATTCCTCCTGCAAAGTGCCTTACTGACTCATCTTGAATGACTGACCTACTCCATGGGAGGTGGTTTGCTGGAAACTGGTGGGGATGGCTGTCTCCATTCTAGCTGAACTTGCTACCTGCTTGTCTCCAAACTCAGAACTTCGGCATCTATAAACAAAGTATTCTACATGTGAAGAATGCACTACCCTCCTCACTTCTGTCTCTGAAAATCCCAGGCTTTCTTCCAAGCACAGTTAACATGGTACTTCCTGTGGGAATCCTTCCTTAATCAATAAACATTTATCAAATACCAACTATATACCAGAAACTATGCCAAATGCAGTTGGATACAAAAAAAGGCATAAGACAATCCCAACCCTCAAGGAGCTCACATTCTAATAAGGGAAACAATATAAATAATAATCTGAAATGGGATGGAAGAGTAGAATACCTTGTGAAGAGGCAAGGTATCCTATTGTTGGTGTCGTAAATGATCTTAACAGTTAAGAGTTTCTAAGTTGATTCCATTTTGTGGAATGCTGAATTTATTGATATTGTGAGGAAATTGAATTGGAAATGCAATTGAATGAGGAATGATGAGATTAATTTACTGGATATCATACTTATATGGTAGATCCCTCAATTATCAGTCTTCTCTCTCTTCAAGTTAAACTATATTTAGATGATTAAATAACATGTTTCCCCTCTTCTCCTTACCCCAGTGGAATGTAAAGTTCTTTGTAGGAAAGGCCTGTCCTTGATCTTATCTTTCTAAGTCAAGTGCTTAGATTACATTTTAGTATAGATTCTTGATCAGTGCTTCTTCAATTGAATTGCTTCCAAAATGGTCAATGAAACATGTTTTTGAAATTCACAGAAGAGAAGGAAGACCAGAAGAAATCACAGACAAGCAAAACAGTTTTGAAAGCTATGTGCTGAATTTATTATGTTGTTGTTACTCTAACAAGAGCACTCCATATGACTCCATACATCTACACTGACTGCTCTACCATGCCTGGAAAGTTCTAGTTCTTCATCTGTGCCTCCTGCCTCCTTCAGGTCCCAGACAAAATTACACCTTCTATAGGAAGCCTTTCTTGATGTCACTTAATTCTAGTGTCTTCCTTCTTTTTATTATTTACAAATTATACTATATATAACCTTTTTGTCCATAATTATTTATATATTGGCTCTCCCATGAGGCTGTGAGTTCCTTGAGAGCAAGACTTGTCTTTTACTTTGTATCCCCAAATTTTAGTACAGTGTTTTGCAATTGGTACATATTAATAAATAATTTACTGACTTACTGTCTTTACTATATTATCTCCCCTTCACCAAGGCTTTCATGGTAACATTAGTTGTTAGTGCTCTCTTCATTCTCAAATTATTTTGTATTTACTTCTAAATGTACTTGTTCCATCCTCAAAAAGATTACAAGTTTCTTAAGGCTACAAACTAATTTTGATTTTTGTTTTTTTACCACCAGGGTCTATGACGACAGCTAACATATAGTATATAATAGCCACTTGGTAAATGGTTAGAGTATAGGTCCAGCAATAGACTGTATCTTATTCTACATATTCTAAATTTTATAACTCCTTAAATCCTACCTAACAAATTAGAAGCTTTGGAACAAACAACCAATTAGAATGCCAAGGATTCAATGGGCTGTAGGCATGGCCAACAGCATATCAGAGAAAGACAGGTTGGCACAATTAAGTATGAGACAAAAAAACCAATACAATTGAGGGTGATATCTTTTGGAATAAATATGATAATTTAATTAATATAATTTTCATGAACTGGTAAAAGAAAAGAAAATAAAACGTGTGGGAATTATTTATTGTAGGTAAAAGTCTTCTCAGGTTTGGGGGAAAATGAATATTAAATTAGGAATGACATATGCATTTTGAAAAATGGCAATGACATACTGTAGTTAGTTGGTTATCTATTTACTACTATCCCATAAAATGTATCAAATTCCTGAGTCTGTGCATCCCAAAGTTGAGAGAGGATAAAGAATATCTTGACAATCCCAATACTATTCTCTGATCAAAGTAACAAATGAAATGTAAAGATTCAATGGGCAATTAAAAACATTCTGAAGTTATGGAAATGGCTGTAGATAAGATTGGATCTTGAAAGAGGAAAGGATGAGGGCAAGATTTTGATAAATAATAAATTTATGTATGAAATTATTTATATATATATATGTAATATATATAACATTCATTGAAAAATCGATAAAGGAAATACAAAAGGAAACAGGAATTCTTCTATATGTAGATTTTTGGACTGGAAAGATAAATACATGGGAAACTGTTTTCATTCACTTCTAAAAATATTGAGTCTAAATATTTATTTGTTAAGTATCTTTCAATGTTCATTTCCTTTCTTAACCTTACACTTCATCCTGCCATAAAATACGTGAGTTTTTTCCCTCATGTTTACAGACACATGCTTGTTGGCTACCTTCATTTCCCCTGACATTTTCCATTGGCTATTTTCATTGTGGATTATGACTGAAGCTGCTGATGTTGGCTCAATACAAAGACAAGAAGGAAAAAAAAGAAACAAAAGAATTGGCCAGTTCTTGAAAAGTTGCCCAATAGACTTTTTTTTAAAAGTGCCAACTCTTCTGAAATCAAGGTAGTAAAATAAGATGGGGGAAGAGGATTTCATCACTTCAAATTATATAACCATGTTTATTTTGAAAATATGACACTTATCTCATTGTTTTATATAAAATAAGTATCTTGGCTATACTTATTTCCTACGTAGTGGCCCTAGGTAGCAGTTGTGTAAAAGCCAAGTCAAAACTTTAATATTTATTGATATAAGATCTTCCATCAAGTTCCTTATAGGAAATGTGCTAAAAACAACTTTAGAATCAAAGAATGTCACAGCTCCAAGGGACCTTAGAGAAAAGTTAGTATTTACCACTTCCCTCTGATTTTACATAAAAGTAAACTGAGATCAAGAGATTAAAAACAACTTGTTGGATAGTACACAATAACTTTGTAATGCTCAGGTTTTTGTTTTGGCTTAATTCAAAGTGTTAAAAAAAAAGCAAATTAACATTATTGTCCTAATCTAGTATTCTTAATGCCTCTTTGAAGTTACAGAAAGCAGTTTGAATTCAGAAGAAAGGAAGTATTCCATTGTCCTCACAAAATACATAGCTTATCGATGTAGAAATAAAATAGGTAAGCTACACCAAACTCATGAGACACAGATAAACTATGCCAAATAGCTAGACTTCCCAATTACATATAATTTCAGAAGAAAGAACAATGAGCTTATAGATTATAGTCAGTGTTGTGCAGGACTTCATAACTCTCTCTACAACTACCACTACAATCCAAAACTTACGTTCCTTCTGGGTTTAAATAGAGAAATAGTGGAAGACAAGGATAAAAAAGTAAGGAGCTAAATTATGAAAGTAAGGAGCTAAACTTTGAAAATCAAACTGTGTGAAGTCAAACCAAAAGTGTTAAGTTAAGTTGGTTAAGTTCCCACTAAATATAAAGCAGGGCAGTTAAGTGTTTCAGTGGATAGAGAGCTGGGCCTAGAGACAGAAATGCTTTATTTCAAATACAGCCTCAAGATACTTCCGAGCAGTATAACTTTGGGCAAGATACTTGAACCCTATTGCTTGTCCTTACCACTCTTCTGCCTTGGAACCAGTAGAACTAATAGTATTGATTTTAAAATGGAATCTTAAAAAAAATAGAACCAAAGTACAAAAACATGTATAAATCACCCTCTTGGGTTTTCAAGAAGATACAAAAATTAAGAAATAGTCCCACTCCTCAGAGAACTTACAATCTAGTGGAGGCTACAACAAATACAGAAAGAAGTATAAAGAAAAGCAGACTAAAATAGAAATAGAAAGTTTTAAATAAAGAAACTTCTGCAAGGTCCATAAATGGAAAGACTTTCTAACAGGAAGAAAAATGGGAAAAACACAGAAGGCTTCCTGGAGAAGGTAGCATTGGATTTTTACCACAAAAAATTATTAGCATGTAGTGTAGGCCTAGATAATGAGAGAGGCATAGTAGAGAGAAGAGATCAATATCTTCTAGGTATAAGAGAAAGCAAATTTAAAAACAAAGCAATAAAAAGAAGTAAGATCCAAAATCTTGCATTGATAAGAACCTCTAAGGTCATATAGTCCAACTTCCTCAATTCACAGATGAGAGAAGGATCTATTCAAGTAATGGATATGAATTATGAACTACATACACTCATGTCAGGAATAGATTTTCATCTCCATCCTTCACAAGGAAGCATGCAAAATAACATTCTAAATATAATAATATTTCAGAAATGTCAGAAATGCAGTTCCAGGTTGCAGTCCCAGGGTGAAGATGAGCACTAGAAGGAGAAAAAATCCAGCTCACAGTTTGCGAGAGTGCTTATGGTTACAGAGCAGATATTGGCCAGGACAGCAGTGACCACACCTCTCCTTAGATCAGCATTGGCAAATCTTTTAGAGATCACATGCCCAAATTGTACCTTCAAGCTGCCTGTGAGCCCCCTGCATTACCCCACATAGTGGAGGGAGGAAGTATTCACAATGAACTGCTAGGCAGAAGGGAAGGGCAAAGAGAAAAATATCCTCAGGTACTGTGGAGAGGGGAAATGGAGCAGCTACCTCTGTGCTGTTGGGGCATGCGTGCCACATCTTCACCAACCTAAGATCATACCACCTTAGAAGGATGGAAATCTTATAGAGTTCCAGAACTAGCTCTAAAAACAACATATTGGTAAATTTCAAAAGGACTGCAAAATCAAATAAGAGAGATAGAGGAAATATTAGGAAAAGACATGAGAGCGCTTTAAGGAGTGTACATAGACAAAGGACATGGGTATTTGTTGAGTATAATGGAATGATAGATTAAAAAAAAACAAAATTAGAGGATGAGAAAGAGGGATGCTCTGGGAGAAGGCATAAGGGAGAAGAAGAATGGGATAAATTAAACCACATAAAACAAGCATAAAAGAGTTTTTACAGTGGAAAGAAAAATGGCAGTATGGCGGGCAATGCTTGAACCTCACCCCTGTTAGAAATGGCTCAAAAAGGAAATAACATACATACTAAGTTGGGTATAGAAATCTATATTACCCTACGATGAAAAAGGAGAAGTGGGAATTATTGAAGGAGTGGAGGCTGATAGAAGGGAGGGTAGATTGAGAGAGGTGGACAGAAGGAAAACACTTTTGAAGAGGGAAAGGAGAAAAGGAAAGAAGGATAAATGGGGGGAAATAGTATCAAGGGAAATACACAGTTAGTATTCATAACTGAATGTGAATGGAATGCACCATAAACCTAAAGTGGATAGCAGAGCAGATTAAAAACTAGAAGCTTATGTGTTGCTTACAAGAAACACATTTGAAGCTAAAAAACACCCAGAGAGTATAAAGGTAAGAGGATGGAGAAGAGGCTATTATACTCCAGGTGAAGTAAAAGAAAGTGGGGATAATAATCATGATCTCAGACAAAGCTAAAGCAAAAATAGAAGTAATTAAAACAGATAAGCAGGGAAACTTCATTTTGCAAAAAAATACCATAGACAATGAAATATCAATACTAAGCATATGCATCAAAAGATATAGCATCCAAATTCTTAAAGAAAAAGTTAAACGAGTTACAGGAGGAAACAGTTAATTATGCTAGTGGGGGACCTCAATTTTCCCCTCTCAGAACAAGATAAAATTAACAAAAAAAAATAAGGAATAAAGAATTAAGGAGATTAATAGAATTTTTGAAAAGTTAGATAAAATAGAACTCTGGAGAAAAATGAAAGAGAATAGAAGGGAATATACCTTTTTCTCAGTGGTACACAGCATCTAGACAAAAATTGACCATTTATTAGACCATAAAAACCTTACAACCAAATTCATATAAGCAGAAACAATAAATATCCTTTTCAGATCATAATGCAACAAAAATTATATTCAAAAGGAATGTGGAAACAAATTAAAAATTAAATTGTAAAGTAAAAAATCTAATCTTAAAGAATGAGTAGGTCAAAAAACAAATAATTGAAACAACCAAAGATTTCCTTAAAGAGAATGAGACAATATACTAAAATGTATGAGGGGAATTTATATCTCTAAATGAGTGCATAAATAAAATAGAAAAAGAGCAGATCTGTGAATTTGGTATTCAATTAAAAAGAAAACTAGAAAAAGAATAAATTTAAAATCTCCAGTTAAACACCAAATTTGAAATCTTAAAAATTAAAAAAAGAGATTAATAAAACGTAAAATAAGAAAACAATTGAACAAATAAATAAAAACTACAAGTTTGTTTGAAGGGGGAAAACAATAAAACAGATAAACCATTGGCTAATTTTATTTTAAAAAAGGAAAACCGAACTATCATTATCAAAAAATAAAAGAGTGAATTTATCATCAATGAAGATGAAACTGAGGCAAGTATTAGCAGCTATTTTGCTCAAATTTGTGTCAACAAAATTAACAGTCTAAGTGACATGAATACTGACAAAAATATAAATTGCCCAGATTAACAGAAGGGAAAATATTTTAACAATCCTATCTTTTAAAAAATTACACAAGCCATCAATGAGCTCCCTAAGGAAAAAAACACCAGGAACGGGTGAATTCTACCAAACCTTTAAAGAACAATTAATCCCAATACTATATATACTATTTGGGAAAATAAGCAAAAAAGGATTCCTACCAAATTCTTTCTATTACACAAATATGATGCTAATAACTAGACCAAGAAGAACAAAAAGTGAAAATAGACTGAATTACATAATGAATCTTGATGCAAAAATTTTAAATAAAATATTAGCCATGAGATTACAATGATATATCATAAAGATCATACATTATGGTCAGATGCATTATATTATACATTATACCAGAAATGCAGAGTTGGTTCAATATTAGGAGAACTCTCAGCATAACTGGCCATATCAATAACAAAAATAACAAAAATCATATGCTTATCTCAATAGCTGGAGAAAAAGCTTTTGACAAAATATATTTGTTCCTATTTTAAAAACACTAGAAAAATCCCTCTAGATTAGAGAAATGCAAGTTAAAACAACTCTGTGGTACCATGTCACATCTATTATATTGGCGATAAAACAATAAAGGAAAATGATAAATGTTGGATGAGATGTGGCAAAATTGGGACACTAATGCATTACTGATGGAGATTTGAACTGATCCAATCATTCTGGAGGGCAATTTGGAATTATGCCCAAAGGGCTATAAACCAATGAATACTCTTTGGATCCAGTAATACCATTATCAGGTCTGAATCCCAAAGAGATCAAAAAAAGGGGAAGGATCTATTTGTAAAAATATATTTATAGCTGTCCTTTTTGTGGTAGCAAAGAACTGAAAATTAAAGAGATATCCATCAAATGGGGAATGGCTGAACAAATTGTGATATATGATCATGATAGAATACTATTTGCTATGAGGAATGATGAACAGAATGACTTCAGAAAGAGGTAGAAACACCTTCATGGACTGATGCAGAATGAAATAAGCAGAACCAGAAAAACACTGTACACAGTAACATCAATATTGTGGAATGATCAACTGTGATAAACTTAGCTATTATTGGCAAAACAACGATCCACAACAATTTGCTACCCACCTCCAGAGAATGAACTATTGGAATCAGAATACAGATGGAAGCATATGATTTCTCAATTCTTTACTGCAGTTTATGTTCTGGGTTTTATAAGATTACTCACTAAAATGAACAATATGGAAATATGTTTTGCATGTTAATACATGTATAACCCAGATCAAATCACCTGCCAGCACTGGAAGGGGGAAGAGAAGTGAGGGAGGGAGATGAGTTTGATCATACAAATCAGGAAAACTTATGTGGAAATTTGTTATTACATGTAATCAGTAATATATATATATATGTACATACACATATATTAAATACTAGAAAGCATAAGAATAAATAGATCTTTCCTTAAATTGATAAATAATATCCATCTAAAACCATCTGTAAGCAGTATCACTTTTCTGATAAGATCAGCAGTTAAGCCAGGAAGTCCATTATCATCACTATTATTCATACTGTACTAGAAATGCTAGCTATAGCAATAAGAGAAGAAAAAGAAACTGAAGAAATTAGAATGAGCAATGAGAAAACAAAATGATTACTCTTTGCAGATGATATGATGACTTGGAGAATCCTACAGAATCAACTAAAAATGTAGTGAAATAATTAACAACTTTAGCAAAGTTGCAGGATAAATCATAAATATAAAATCATCAGTATTTCTATATATTACCAACAAATTCCAACAAGAAGGGACAGAAAGACAAATTCCATTTAAAATAACTGTAGACAATATAAAATACTTGGGAGCTTACCTCCCAAGACAAACACAGGAATTGTAAGAACACAATTATAAAACATTTTTCACACAAAGTCAAATCTAAACAAATGAATAAATATTAATTGTTTATGGATAGGCTGAACCAATATAATAAATTATACTACCAAAATTAAATTATTCAGTGCCATACCAATCAAACTACCAAAATATTTCATAGTGCTAGAAAAAATAACAACAAAATTCATCTGGAAGAACAGTCAAGAATATAAAGGGAATAAATGAAAAAAAATGTTAAGGAAAGTGGCTTAATCATACCAGATCTAAAACTGTATTATAAAGTAGTAATTTTCAAAACAGTCTGGTACTGGCTAAGAAATAGAGTGGTAGAGTAATAGAAATGAGTAGGTACATAATACACAGGAGTAAATGATCACAGTAACCTAATATTTGACAAACCCCAAAATCTAAGCTTTTGAGGACAAGAACTCACTATTTGACAAAAAGTACTAGAAAAACTTGGGAAAGCAGCTTGACAGAAACTAGGTATAGATCAAGATCTCATACCATATAATGACAAAATTGGTACATAATTTAGACACAGTGATACCATAAGCAAATTAGGGGGACATGGAATAGTTTACCTGTCAAATCAATAGATACGGGAAAAATTTACAACGAATAAAGAGACAGAGAACATAACAGATTCTGAAGAGGATAGTTTTGCTCTAACCAAGTCCAAGTAAGCTGCCTATCATATAAAATCCAAACTTTTGAGCTACAACAGCACCTCTCTCTCACCAACCATTCCTTGATACTTCCTTAGTTTCTGCTATATATAAGATGCAGCTAAAGCAGTACTTAAGGGGAAATTTATATATCAGTAAATATATATATATTCCTTATTTTCTGCTCTAGAAATTTATTTTTGGCTCACTCATACCCCTTAATATCACTCAAAGCATATAAATTTCAATGAGCTTATCCATAAATAGAATCTTAGGACTGCAGGATAACACTGATTAAGACTTAAAAGGTACTCAAGTCATCCTTTATAGAGAAAGAAGCTGAGACCCAGAGAAAAGTGAATTGACCCAGGTCATAAAGTAAGTAGCAAAGTTACAAGAATAACATCTCTTCCATTGTAACTTCTTTCCATAATATCATGCCAAAAACAAAAACAAAAACTTTGCATATAGCATGTATTCAGTAAAGACTGATTTTTTTTTATTATTCAATATGCTTTTTATTGAGCTGTGGCTTCTCCAAAAATTATTTAAAATATTAACTAGCATTTTATTATACTTCAAGATTTACAAAATATTTTACATACATTGTTCTGTTTTTTAATGACAATTATTCTATTTGATGGTATTCAAATAGTCTGACAATACTAGAAAATACATCATTTGCTTAATGATATTGGGAAACAAGCCATGACACAGACAACTAAGGTCAAGTGTTTTTGTTATGTACAGAAAAAATGGGAAAAAAAACAGTATGCTATAATTTACGCAAAAATGGAATATTGTTGAATTAAAGTACAATCTACTCTTTCTTGAATGAGACAATGAAGAAGGCAATGATACAGAGGATGAAAGATCTAAGAAAAAAAATTCTAATTTTTCAGCATTAAGGAGTGCTATACTTTCTTCCCATGGTACTGAGGGAGTTGGGCTATGATACCCAGAGTAAAGTATGTCATACTTGTGCAAAATCTCCTTTTCATTTTGAGTCATGGAATCAAAAGGGTTAGAACAATAGTTCCCTTTTTCTTGATTCCTTGTTCTGTTTACTCAAGAATTGGAAAAGATACTGTCTACTAATTTTGATTGTTTTTACTCAGTATAGTTCAATGCTTTTCTTGAGGAAAAAAGACTAGTTATAAGAGTATGCAGAATGGTATTTTCAATAATATTTCTATGATCAAGGCAAATGAGGGCAACATTACTTAGGCAGGGAAAGGGATAAAAAAATGATTAAATGTATCAGAGAGGTAGACAAATTTGCCTTATTAGTAGAGGCAAGAAAGATAAAGAAGCTCAAGAGAAAATTTCCTTAGCTGGAACTCTTTTCTAAAACCCCATAACTAAGACTGGCAAAGGAAGGGCTCACTTGGAGCCATGCAGCAATTTATTTCCTTTTTTCCCAGTATCAAGTAGTAATTTTTCCAGCCCCTGGCACTGAAGTAGTCTGCTTTTCTTTAAAAAAGATTAAGCTTGAATTTCCAGCACACAGCACAGGAAGTATTGCATAAGCACAGAAATCTCATTATCCTTTAGTTAGGTTTACATGAGTAACTTTCATCTAGGAATAATGGGTGTGGTTAGATCTCATTTCTCAAGCTGAAGGCAAATCTTTGGTTTAGCTGGACCTGTGTGTTGCCCAACCCACCATCAGATAGGCCATGACTAATTTGGAACAGTGAAACCCAAGGGACACAGGTGTGGGAGCTAAAGGGGTGCAATGTTTCCCACAAATTTCTAAGGGGGAAGGAAGCTTTGTCCAGTTGCTTATTGGGCCCTGACTCTCTTCCAGCTGCACCTCCTTATTAAGTCAAGTGCATCTGTACACCACATTTCAGAATTTTATACATCATAGTACCCTAGTCCAAGCAAGAAACCTCCATGTAAAAAGCAAAGGCAATCTACCAACTAGAACTGATTAAAAACAAGCTCCCCTCTGTCCCAGTGAAAAGGTGTTAACAGCCCTTTTAACTCAAGTCTTTCTGAAATTCGCACCTTTACCCATGTGAATAAATAAGGCTTTGCCAGATATGCAGTAGAGAGATATTCTAATACTCTTTTTATACATTCTTTCCTTTCTTTGTAAGCAATATAATGAGCAAGTTTTGAGATATAGCTTTTTTAGTTTCTAGAACTAAGTATAAAATATAATTTTTAAATTGACTGAAATAATACTTTTCACCAAATAATATTTGTCAGTGTTTTTATGAAACAAAAATTGTGATATCTACAATAACAGCCTCAAGTTTTCGAAAAGCTTACATTTTAGATAGTTTGGTTCTATGTAATCAAATCTTCTAAAAATAAAAATCTGAAATGCTTATAAAATGACTGTCACAAGCTTTTATTTAATATCATATCAGGTAAGAAGTGGAGCAGTGAAATAATGTCAGACACCCATAAATCAAAGGAACATTTTTGTGATCAACATAAACAAATAACAACACAATGACAAAAAAGAAATTTCAACTCATTGTGATGGCTTCTCACACTTTTATTCTACTTTCTTTAATTTAATTAGAAATATTTTTATTTAGAAAAATATCCTAAGATATCTTGAATAAAAATAACTTGTTTGTTCACCCAGTTCCTCTCTATTTTCAAAATTCAAAGACTTAAAAAAATTTTGTTCTTCATACTACTAACCATATTTATGTTTATGATATTAATTTCACTTATTAACTTAAATTATCATACAATCAGACCCAACTCTAACTGGCTCACCAAGTTTATTGTTCCTGATACATTTATTAAAGAGCTTAGAGAGATTCAAGATACTACAAATGTTAAAGAAGCATAAAGTCCCATCATAAACAAAGATGGAAAATTTATTGTTCCTTTTGGAGCATCTATACTCTCAAAAAGGAAGTATGAATCTGTCAACACTGATACAGTCATGGATAGAAGCAATTGCACTTTTTGGATTCAGTTCAATTGATTTTTTCCATCCACATCAGGAAAGTTAGAGCTCCAATTATATATCTCTTTTTTTTAAATAAAAAAGTTTTACACACCCCTCAGATATCATCCTTCAAGAATACTGCATATAAATCTTTTACATATTTAATATAAAACATATACTTTTGGGAATGCAATATAGACCACCCAAGGATTGATATACATGGAGTCTGACCACATGATGACACCCTTGTTGAAATGAAACAAAATGGGGACTAAAAGTGTATAACTGCAACTATATGGCAGAAATTAATTTTGTAAAAATTTCCAACTAAATCCTTAATCAAGCCCTCTTCTTAAAACAGGTTGCAGTTCTTCGAATAGGGTCATCAACAGGCTGCCAGATTTTAAAGAACAAATAAAGTTATGTTTCTTCAGTCTTCCATGAAAAGCATGATGGAGGGAAGAAGGGAAGGAGAAAGGGAAGGAAGGAAGGAAGGAAGGAAGGAAGGAAGGAAGGAAGGGAGGGAAGGAGGGAGGGAGGGAGGGAGGGAGGGAGAAAAAAAACAGTCCTCTTCATCCTAAATACAATATAGTCTACTGAGAAACAATCCTTCCACTAAGAACTACCTAAATTAATATTTGAAGTAACTCAGTGTTTTAAAATGTAACTCTTGCTGTGTTTAGAAAAAATAATTATATCTGCAGAGAAGTTCTTTTCAGCCCACACATAGTAGATATTTAATAAATGATTGCTGAAATAAATTATAATCAGAAATACCTCCATCAAAGAAAAAACTGACCCATTATTTTTTATAAGTCTGAGGAATTAAAAATTTTAGGGAAAGCTGAAAACAGAATATACATTATTCATACTTTTTTCCTTAAGTGTAAAAGAAATACAGAGAATATGATTCCCAGGTCATTTAGGAATAATTAGGGATAAGTGAATAAACCTAGCTTTCTGAAAGTTGCCTCTAAGAATGCTTTTCTATAGGGCTTTCCTTTATATAGTGTAATAAGGAAATAGGAAAGCTTTCTTATTTCCCTATTACAATAGTTTTAAACTGTTATGACAAAATCCTTTTATTAGTAGTAACAATAATAATTTTAGGCCAAAACGACTACTTAAGAAAAGCAAATAAAAGTCTTCAATAAGTCATTCTTTCACAGTCCAACAAGATACAATATGACACCCAGGGAAGAAATAATCCATACAACAGGCATTTTCTACTAAATGTGTCTTTAAATAAGTAATGGAGAAGAATGTTCAAGATAAAATTCCACCATAATGCTTTTATTTTCCTTAAATTTAAAATGTACTACATAAGAATACTATATAACCTCAGTCAGCAGGTTTGTACATCTTTTCACCCCCTATAATTTCTTTCCTTAACTATTTCTTTAACCAGAGTTAGGTACAATAGTATTTTAATATACTACTATGACACTATAAGCCCCTTGAGGTTAAGAACTGTATAAGTCACATCTAAATCTTCCAAAGGACTCAAGTTGAGCCTCGAGGTTAATAGGTACTTAGTAATAGTTGAATAAGTGAATGAATGAATGAATGAATGAATGAAAATGACTAGATGGGCTACCCAACTCTTACAATCAAGAAGGCAGTCTAATTCTGGCCTACCTCGAACCAACCCTTTCCAGGGTAGATCCAAGGAACAAACCAGTCCCAGATCATCCCCTACACAGCTTTCAGAGAGAACAAGTGAGGAGGGGAATGAAAAATCATTTTAAGAAAGATAAGAAAACTGATCAGCCAACACCTAAATATAAATGGATATTTCAGAAAGAAATGATCAAAAATATATTTATAACAAATCTTACCTATGTAAAGTCTTCCTAAAATTGAAAATGAAAATGAAAATGAAAAAATAAATGGAAAAACAGGGACACTCTGACTTGTCAAAGGAATATAAATCTAGGGACTAGTTAATATCTCTGTAATAAAAACAGGGAATTCTGCTTTTAAAAAAATGAAATAACCTTGATAAAGTGGATAGAAACTTTCAAGGAGAGATTTATTATATACAGTTATAAAGCATTTGCTGCAATAAAAATTCATTGGTATTTGTATATCTATTCTGTGCACTCACACAAACAAGAGACTCCATTGTAATGGCAAACTGTACCAACAACAAAAATATAGTTTGGTTCCCAAGCCTGAAATTTGTGTTTTAAAATATCAAAGCATTTATGAAAGAAACTGGCACACATGTGCTATTACAGAGCTAACTCAACAATGTCTCTTCCTGTTACTTTCACTGGCAAAGGTTAAGCTCACCAGCACTCTATCCCTCTTGCAATTCAACAATGGGGTATTTGGGGCCAAAATGCTTGATGGCTGCTGGACTTGCATACCAAACTGGATATTCCAGCTCTGCCAAGGAGCTGAATTTGGCCTCTGATGAAACCATGAACGCTATGCTCTGTCCTTTAAATGACTAGTCACAGTTCAAAGAATATAGCAAATTTGTTTTCCCATGAAGGGGCACTGGTGGTGAAATTAATGAAATCAGTATTCATTTCTGCTTGCTTGGGATGAATTGTTACACATGCTGAACAGAAAGATATTTCCCAGGCTGCTCTTAAAATGTATTTTGAAAATATAGTGATAGAAGGGAAGGGATTAAGAATATCATTATAAATATACAGCTACTTGTATTTTGTGACAAGAGGGGTACAGTCACAAATATGTAATATGGCCTCATTTTGTGACTGAAATTTTTCTCCCCAATCATTCCCTTTAGTGTAGACTATGGGAATCTCAAGACTAACATGAGCTTAGAGAAAGGTCAACTTTCATTAAAAGTCACTGCCTCTGAATCCCAAAGCTTTTAGCTCCATACCAAGACACATTAATAAGCATAATCTACAAAGGAAAATTTCCTGGAAATAGAGAACACAAAATATGCTTCTCTCAAACCAATGTCTAGGAATAGTGAACAATCATACTAAGACACAAATAAAGGAAGGCCTGGCCTCAAACATGGTACAAAAAATTATTGAGAAAGACATTTTTTTTCAAGAGTTCTTTCTCAGTACAAATGCCTAGAATTACTACTTTGAAAGAAATGTATCTTTCTTTGAAAGGAATCATATCAAGTGAGCTGAGAAATGGATAGTACCAAAGTAACCAAAGAAACCTTGAGCTCCTGGATAGTTTTATTGGCATGGTATGGCTGTCACTCTCAGGTGTGTGGGGCATTGGCTTCACTTAAAGTAGCTTCAGAGGCCACAGAGAAACGACTACTTTCTTTATGACTCTTAGAAACTGATATCTCAGCTGCCAGAGGATTCCCTAGGTATATTCAGAACTACAAAATAGCATGTGGTCTTTGTCAAATTCCTTGCCTATAATCCTTTACTTCTAAACAATTCACTCTAACAGTAAGATGAAAGGGCATTGTATTGTTGGAAAATCTTAAACCTCTGGAACTACATTGCCCAGGATTCCTTCCTGTATTTTCCCACAATTCCTTTTCCTTTCTGTTTACCTGCATCTTTTGTGTGATTGTACCTAAGAGAGAGGGGTGTTACTCAAAACTTATATACAATCACGCAAAAGACACAAGGCAATGTAGTTCCAGGGGTTCAAGATTTTCTAACTATACAGCATATCATACTAGCTGTATATTATCCCATCTGATTAACAGATTCCTAAATGATAATCAGTTGTAGAGAAAGAAATTACCATACTAGCACCAAATTTCTAACATCAGAAGTCAACTTTTTCCAGTTTTCCAATCCGTGTCCATTGGTATAATAGCAGTTTCTCGTTTTGCTCAGTCTTAAAGTTGGATTAGACCATAAACCAGTACTAAATTGACCATCTTTAAAACATTGACTTTGCTTGAACACTTTGAATGATGAACCTAGGACTTCCTGAGAAGCTCATTCCATTTCTGAAGAACTCTAAGAGTTAGCAAGTTGTTTGTTTTTTTCTCTCACATTTTCTTGGCAAAGATAACAGAGTGGTTTGCCATCTCCTCCAGCTCATTTTACAGATGAAAAATTGAATCAGAGTTAAGTGACTTGTCCAGGGTCACATAGCTAATAAATGCCTGAAGCCAGATTTACACTTAGAAAGATGAGTTTACTTGACTCCAGGACTAGCACTTTATCCACTGTGCCACCTAGCTTCCCAGACTAATAAGGAATCACCCCTCTCCCCATTAATTTCATAATAGAAAAAAAAGAAAAAAATTTTGAACATGTAAAAGACATACATCTAGAATAAGAAGAAAAGTTATAGACTGAGGAAACACTTTTTTACATTAAATGTTCCCAATAAAAGACTGACATGCAAAAAATCTTCAAGGGATTCAATTCAAGAACATTTAATAAGAACTTTATACATACATAGATTATACTATCTCCTAGGATTGAAAGTTCAAAATGACACAGTCCATCACCTCAATGATTTTACAAATTTACTGACAAATTACATGAAAAATGATAAATTATAAGAAAAGTAGTCAATCTCCAATAAATGCTCAAAAGACAGTGAGGTGGTATAATAAATTGAGTGCTGGACTTAGATTCAGAAAGACCTGAGTTCAAATATGACCTTAGATACTTATAAGCATTGCGACTTTGGGTAAGCCACTTCATCTCTGTCCGCCTCAGTTCCTTCATCAGTAAAATGGGGATAATAAATAGCAACTACTTTTCAAGGTTGCCATGAGAATAATATGAGATAAAATTTGTAAAGTTCTTTGCAAACACTGTATAAATGCTATTATTATTATTATTATCATTATTATTAAGAAATATATAAAAAAGTTTTTTAAAGGTGGCATGGAATTGTCAACAATCACCTGAAAAGGGTTCATAATCTATAATGATCAAAGAAATGTGAATTAAAATAAATGAGCTTTCAATTTACACAAGTCTAAATGGATAAGATGAGGGAGTAAAGGAGACTAAAACTGAATGCTGCCAGTGCTGTGGAAAAACTGGCACTTTCAATTCTGGTAAGACCATGAATTGGATTCATCTCGTTGGAAAACAATGTGAAACTAATTACAGAATAAGAATAACAGAAGTATTCATACTCTTTGATCTACTTATCAAGTTACTATCTATATATCCTAGGATAATACTAATTAAGAAAAACGATCTGTATCATGTTATACCCAGCAACATAATTTGTAAAAGAAAAAATGATGAATGTAATAGAACACTTTTAAGCTGTAAGAAATAATGAACAGAAACAATTTAAACAAATATAAAAAGCAATATGAAATATATATAAAATGCAAAAAGCAAAACTCCCCCAAAAATTTAAACATGGATTAAAAAACTATATAAACAAAGAAGGCATTAAATGACAACAAAATCCAGTTTAAATATATCAGAAGACTTTATTAAAATTAATATGTAAAGTTTTTGTTCCCTAAAGCATTCAACAAGAAATATACAGTTACATGTACATTCCTTTATAATCATTTTGATATTGTCCTGTTGTTTTATTTGTTCTTTCTTCCATTACTGATTTACTATTGTTGGACAGTTAGTTGGCACAGTGGATAGAGTCCTGGGCCTGGAGTCAGGAAGATCCTTCTTCCCAAGTTCAAATCCAGCCTCAGATACTTATTGAAAAAGTCATTTAATCCTGTTTGCCTCAGTTTTTTCATCTGTAAAATAAGGTAGAGAAGGAAATGACGAACCACTCCAGTATCTTTGCCAACAAAACCCCAACTGGGGTCCCAAAGAGTTGGCTTGTTCTTTGCCTAAATTAGGTTTGTTAATTCCTAAATCTCATGGTTGTTTTATTTTGGATTTATAATACACTAAAATACTTATATCCCTTTTTAATTGTTATCTAAGAATGTCTTTCCTTTTTAACCTGATAGATTGAATATAGTCTAAGGCTTCATATTTATACCTATTAAATATCATTTTACTAATTCTATCCAGTGTTCAAGTCTGTTGACATCTTTTAGGGTTGTAACATCCATGCGGTAACAACTCCTTTGAGCTCTGTCTTCTGCAAATTTGAATAGCAAGTGACTTAAGCTTTTCTACAAGTCACTGATTATTTTTTAAAAAAAAGGAAAACAACAAAGGGCTAAGCAGAGATTCCAGGGGCAAACTATTAGAAACTTCCTAGTTCCAAATTCATCCTACTATATAATTTATCTTGCACAGCTCTAATAATCTCATTCATAAGGACAGAATGAAAGACTATCAGATGCTTTTTCTAATTTTTTTTATTAATCTAGGAAAATTTATTTTTCCAGTTAGGTATATCAATAACATTCATTTGTTCTCCTAGTTTAGTTTACTTATTAAAAATAAACATAAAAGAGTTATGTCTGGCCTGACTTGTCCTTGTTAAAGCCATGGTAACTCTTTGTGATCACCATCTACTTTTCTGGATGTTAATAACCATAAATTTGACAACACATTCTGGAATTTTGAGACTACTCTCAACTCTTTTCAAAAAACCTGGACAAGGGATATTCTCTGGGCCTGTAGCACTTCTCTCATTCTCCATAATCTTTCAAAGTTCATTGACTGCAACTCAGTAATCATGTCTATTAATTCTTTTTGTATCCTGGGATGCAGTTCTTTTGGGTCTAAGGACTTGAAATCCTCAAGTACAATTAAGTGTTCTCATTATCTCCTCACTCGTTTTACATTTTCATATTCCACACCATGTTTAACTGCATCCATTTTTGTCCTAGCCCTTGCCAGAAAAAATAGAAACAAAATAAAGGTTTACTCTATCTGCCTATTCTCCATTATTCATTTATCATGGTCTCGTCCATTCTAACCATCATTTCCTTCCCTTCCTTGTTTACCTCATTTTCCCAATAGTACTTTAAAAATATTTTGTTGTTGTCCGTTGCATTTATTACCAGTCACATGCCTATTTTGAGTTTTTGCATTCCTACTAGTATTATTAGAGGTCTCTCTCATATTTTTGTGTTCATCCTCTATATTTACCCTTGCTTCCATTAATCTGTACCCACTTTTTCCCCCTCTATCCAAGTTGATAAATTTCTCATGCATTCACATTGATATCTTAAGCAAACTCTTCCTCATTGGAAATGTTTTTATTTGTGTTTTTACAATTCCATTTTCTCTGTCTGGATGACTAGAATTGTAGGCAAGAGAATCTTAACCATCCTTTTTCTGAACCCTTTGATACTCAATCTCATTAAATTTAGAGTTCATTGTCATATTAAGCCTGGCTCTCTTCTGCTTTTCTATCACAAATTCTAAAGTGATAAAGACCCTTTCCTCCAAACGTCCTAACATTGCCATACTAGCAACCAATTCTTTCTTATTTAGAGAATTAGGTCTAAAATAACAACTTATCCTTCATCATTTCTTCAACCTTTTAAAGATGAAATTATCATTAAGAAAAGCCAAGAATTATTAGCTCCTCTGCTTTTGGCAAAGAGAAAGCATCACCAGATGTCCACTTTGGCATGCTTCTGTGACAGGCTTCTCTTCAGTTTCCCAAACTCCTCATCTATTTCTTCCTTCTGTCTCACATTCTGTCTACCTCACACCTAAAAAGTGGACATCCAGCCTTTGCTTCAAGGCAGAGAACTCACCACCTCCTGTAGGAGTCCATTGTACAATTGGATAACTATTATTGACTTAAAGTTTTTAATGAAATTAAGCCTAAACTTTCCTTTTCTCACCTTCTACTCATTGCTCCTCCTTTGCCCCCAGGAGCCAACAAACAGCAACCTTATCCCTTTTCCACATGAAATTCCTTCAAACACTTGAAGAAAGCTATCATGCCCCAACTAAGTCTCCTCTTCTAAAATTAAACACTAAACATCATAATTCCTTCATCCAATCCTTATATGGCACAAAAATCAAGGCTCTTCATTATCTGGGCTACTCTTAACTGGAAAATTTTTTTCAGTTTATTTATATTCTACCAAATATTCTCCCACAACTAAATACAAAACTCTAGATATGATTTAACAATGGGAAAGTACAATAGGATTGTCATTTCCCTAGTCCTAGACACTTGTCACAGGATAGCCTAAGACTACATTACTTTTTTTTCAGGCTATCATAATACACTATTTATTCATGTTGAACTTGCAAACCAATAGAACTAATATAGGAGAAATAAAGATAAGAAGACACTCCAAAAGAATTCAAAAGTGCCAATCAGACTTTTTCAAATAAACTACTATAGCTTTAAAAAATGGAAATAGAGAAAAGAAAAGATATTGGTCAAGATTGATCATCATTTCCTATAGAAGGTTAACTCAAGTAAAACAGTCACAATAGTGAAGACATCACACACATATACACACACACACACACACACACACACATATCAGAAAGTGGCTTATGCAGCAAACACAGTCGACCTGTGGAGCTGAGAAAGATGGCAATCAGGGGCAACATAAATATACAGAATACAAATTCATTTGTAAAACACAATGAAAGAAAATTATAAACCCTATCAACACCCAAAATAGTGAAAAATTAGAACCTCTACTAAAAAAAGTTAAAGAAAGCTTCTTGTGAATCCCAATTAAGCCATATCATCTCTAAAATATTCACAACAAAAAACAAAAGAATAGTGACAGAGGAATCATTGCATTTAAATAAGCCCTAACATTTCAGTCCTCAAAGTGCTTTTGGAAAAAAAGCAGAAAGGGCTGGGAAGAACTACTAGAACAGGAAGGTTTTTACAAATAACCCTCTAAAGGAGACATCTTTAAAGACATATAATCTACTAAAAGGTACATAAGCAATAAGCTATAATGGCTATTTTTAGTAATTCTCCAAAAAAAGCATTTGATAGGGCAAAATGAGAAAAATAAAGCCTTGGAGACACTCATTGTATGTTAAAGTCATATATTTCTTGACAAATACAAACACAAAAATAAGTCTGTTCAAAACCATTTTGATTATCAATGGCCTGCAAAACATGAATAGGAACTAGGCAAATCATTTTATTGGTATAAGAAACTCAAAGGTGAGGATATTGCATCTCTTGATGCTGGTCAGCAACTTAAGAGTCTTAGATAGCTGTCCAAAGTTCTGAGAAAATAAATGCATTGCCCAAGGACAGTTTTTGTCATAGATGGGTCTTGAATACAGTTCTTCTTGGTTTCAAGGCCAGCTCTCTATCCATTCATTATGCCATTCTGACAATCTATGAAAAACAGAAAATAGAAAAACATATGCTTGAAAAAAGTATACTTCATTTTCATAGACAATTTCCTGTACAAGGTCCAAATGAAACCTTATATATATATTAAGGTCTTCTAGATAATCTCATTGCACATGATATAGATTAAAAGGCCTTCTTGCTGAAATCCATAAATATTCAAAAGAAATTAACCTAACAATCAATATAAGAAAAACCAAAAGAATGAAGAATGTGAATCATAGTATCATTTCAGGCTGATGTTCACCTTATTGGATTGGTAAATCAAAATTTATTTAGGATACACTTTGAAATTATGTAATTAATTGAGCCCAGAATTAAATTATAACAGCTCTCTTCTCATATATACCATGCTGCCTCTCAACATTCAGATACTTAATACCATAAAAAGTAATAGCAAGTAGGATTAAAAAAGAGAAAATGTTATATTATTACATTATGAGTTAGCACTATATGTAAAAGAAAAAACTTATAAGCTACCCATATCTCCTTGTTCCACAACAGTGGTTATTCAAGCCTTCCTATGTTCTTCATTATTCTTTCACATGATCCTGGAAGTGAAGGCTATGCAAAAAGCAAGAAAAAAATAAAGGAAAACTCCATGTAGAGAGTGGGATAATATATCTCTATTTTCAGAAGGAATAAAAGAGAGCCTCAATTGAACTAAGGCTTCAAAAAATTTTGGTCACATATGAGACTGGGTCCTCAGTAGAAGAGGGGATAGGTGATGTGAGTGGCCACAAGGAAAAATATGAGAAATGAAGAAAAGACTTGGAACAGCTGCTGTTATGAGCAGTATAGGAAATCAATTAGGGAGGAGTAATAGGACTGCCTTGTTAAAGTAAGGATCAAATTAAGATTAGCTAGGGTTTTGATGAATTGTGAAAGGATATGAATTTTTTTTAATTTTTTTTAATTTTAAACCCTTAACTTCTGTGTATTGACTTATAGGTGGAAGATTGGCAAGGGTAGGCAATGGGAGTCAAGTGACTTGCCCAGGGTCACACATCTGGGAAGTGTCTGAGGCCGGATTTGAACCTAGGACCTCCTGTCTCTAGGCCTGGCTCTCAATCCATTGAGCTACCGAATTTTGAATGTGAACCCACAATGGCAGAGTGATAGGAACCAGTGCTATGAACTCCTTGCCATCGATTCCTCCAAACAGGTACAGAAAATGCACCAGATGGAATCCTAATGAGGGAATACAGAAAAAGTCACAGTGTTGTTTCCAGCCCAATTAAGAATAGGGAAACAAACAAGATGGACTGGAAAAAGAATAGGACAGGAGCATACTGCATAGTACACATAAAGAAGGAACAAAATGGAAAATAGAGGCATAAAATAAAGAATTAGAAAGAGAATTAACATCTCAGTTATACAGGAAGTATAAAATATTGCCAAAGTAAAAAACTCCTTGAAAATTAAAAGGAAACAAATAGAAGCCAATGATTTCAAAAGACAATAAGAAATATTGAAACAAAAGCAGAAGGTTAGGGAGGGGGAGAATGTACAGTACCTCAAAGAAAGAACAACTGCATGGAAAACATGAAGGAGAAAATACTAGGGATCATCTCATTGGGTTGGTACATCAAAATGTATTTGAGATACAAATTACAATTGGAAAAAGCAGCCACCAATATAAAGAAGTGAAGAACTTGGAATGTGACATTCCAGAAAGCAAAGGATATGGACTTACATCTAAGAATAACTTAACCAGCAAACAGAGTAAACTACAGGGATAAACAGGCTTTGAATAAAATAGAGAACTTCCAAGCATACCTATCGAAAAGACCAAAGCTCTAAGAAAATTTTGTAATACAACATAGGAGTAAAGAAAGGTTTTCTATTTATTGATCAGGTCAAGGGCTGATGAAATTCTAGCCCCAGGCTTAGGCTCAAGTTTTTGCTCTCAGTGTACATAATCCAATCAAGCACACTCTTGATTGCCCTGTCCTGGAGCTCCGCCCTTAGTTTTGGGCAAAAAAAATAAAAAGGTAAACAAGAATAATGACAAAGGAATAAACAAGGATAAACTATTTATATTCATATATTCATATTTGAAGAGATGATATGTTTATCTCCTCTGGTCCCTATCATCAGCACAGTTTATAGAGGGAGTCCAATTAGACAAGGGCTGCGACTATTTTGTCTTAATGATCTTAATTATGGAAAGAGAGGGAAAGCAATATATTGATGGGGAGGACAAAGAAAGACCTGATCAAATTCAGAGTAATGTCCAAAGCTTATTCCAAAGCCAAAGGAAAGTCCTTAAGTCAACAGCATCTCAGGGGTCAATTAAGTCAACAGGGGGAGGGGGCTCTCAGAGCTCTCAGCCCTCAGACCATCACATAAGCCTCAAAAACAGAAACTGGTAAAAACCCAGAAAATAAGCTAAAATTAGCATCAAGGAAGAACTGAAGTTTAAGAGGGTATCCCAACTTCCCAGAAAATAGAACTTACCTATAATGAGATAGGAAAAATGAGCAAACAACAAAATAAATCACGTGTCTAAAGAGTTTTTATGGAGACAAAGAGCAAGGTATAGACACAGAAGGGGAGAGTGAAAGCAAAGGAAACACACCCAAAGTCCAAAAGAAAAATATGGATTAGACACAGATACTGGAAGAACTCAAAAAAGAATTCAAAAACCAATTAAAAGATGCAAAGGAAAAGTAGGGAATAGAAATGAAAATGATGCAAGAAATAAGGAAAGTGATGTAAAGAGAAATTAAAGTGATGCAAGAAGAAATGGTTCAATTGAGAAAAGAGAACCAAAAACTGACAGAGGAAAATCAGGCCTAGAAAATCAGAACTGACCATCTAGAGACTAATAATTTCATGAGAAATAAAGAAACAATAAAATAGAATGAAAAGAATTAAAAAATAGAGGAAAACAAGAAATATCTTATTGAAAAAACAACAAATCTAGAAAATAGATCCAGGAGAGACAATTTGAGAATTATTGGACTACCTGAAAGCCATGATCAAGTAAAAACCTTGGATATAATATTACAAGAAATTATTATCAAAGTCGACTGTCCAGAGATCCTCAAATAAGAAAATAAAATTGAAATTGAAGGAATTAACAGATCACCTCCAGAAAGAAATCTTCAAACAACAACTTCCAGGAATGTAATAGCTAAGTTCAAGAGCCACCAAATCAAGGAAAAAATATTTCAAGTAGTCAGAAAGAAACAATTCAAATACCATGGAGCTACAATCAGGATCACACAGGACCTTGTGGCTTCTACATTAAAGGATTGAAAGACATGGAATATGATATTCAAAAAGGCAAAAGATCTGGGCTTACAACCCAGAGTCACCTATCCAGCAAAACTGAGTATATTCTTTCAGGGGAAAAAAAATGGACATTCAATAAGATAGAAGATTTCCAAGCATTCCTAAGGAATAAACCAGACCTAAACAAAAAATTTGAAGTCCACACACAAGACACAAAAGAAGCCCAAAAAAGTAAATAAGAAAGAGAAAATTTTAAGAGACTCATTAAAATAAAAATGTTTATATATCTACATGTTAAGAGGATTTCTGTAATTCTCAAAAATTTCTCTTAGTAGTAGAGTAGATAGAAGGAATTTACTCAGAAAGGGGATGGAGAAGTAAGCTGATTATGATGACATGATGTATATAATGATATGATGTGTATGGAAATGTGATAATATGGAATGATATGTATGTGATATGATATATATACATATGAATGATATGTTAAAAATTAATCAAGAACTGAGAGGGATGCACTGAGAGAAAGGGGAGAGATATAATGGGATAAATTATATAACATAAAAAGGCATGAAAAATCATTATAGAGAGGGGGAGAATAAGGGTGGTGAGAGGCAATGCTTAAACTTTACTCTCATCATAACAGGCTCAAAGAAGGAAAAACAGTATACTCAGTGGGGTATAGCATTCTATGTTACCCTACTGAGATCTAGAAGAGGAATAAGGCAAGAGAAGAGGGAGGTAATTGGAGGGAAGGGGAAGTTGGGGAGGGGGAGCGACAAAAAGCAAAATACTGATGAGGAGGAACAGAAAGGGAATAGAGCAAGATATAAAGGGGATAATATGATGGAGGGCAATACACAGTTAGTAATCATAATGCTAAATGTGAATGGGATGAATTCACTCACAAAATGGAAGCAGATGGCAAACTGGATTAAAAAACAGAATCCTACTATATACTGTTTATAAGAAAGACATTTGAAGCAGAGTAACACATAAAGATAAAAGGCTAGAGCAGAATTTATTAAGCATTATCTAAAGTAAAAAAGTAGGATTATCAATCATGATACCAGACAAAATCAAAGTAGAAATTTATCTGATTAAAAGAGATAAGGAAGGAAATTACATTTTGCTGAAAGGCACTATAAACAATCAAATAATATCATTACTAAATATTTATGCACCAAATGGCCTAGAATCTAGATTTCTAAAGGAGAAATTAAAGGAGCTTACAGAGGAAACAGTAAGACCATACTAGTGGAGGATCTCAACCTTCCCCTTTCAAAATGAGATAAGTCAAACCAAAAAATAAATTAGAAAGAAGGAAGGGAACAGAATGAAATGTTAGAAAAAATGGACTTAAGAGATATCTGCAGAAAACTGAACAAGGATAAAAAGGAATATGCTTTCTCATCAGCACATGGTACACATAAAAAAATCAACCATGTACTAGAGCACAGAAATATTGCCAACAAATGCAGAAAAGTGGAAATAATAAATGCCATTTTTTCAGATCATAATTCAGTAAAAATTATGATTAACAAGAGTCCACAGAAAGGCTAATTTAAAATTAATTGGAAGCTAAATAATCTAATTCTTCAAAACTGGTGGGTCAAAAAAGAAATCATGGAAATACTTAAGGACTTCATTAAAGAGAATGACAATGAGGAGACTACATATCAAAATCCATGTGATATAGCCAAAACAGTACTCATGGGAAATTTTATATCTCTGAGAGCCTATATCAACAAAATAGAGAAGGAAGAGATCAATGATTTGGGCTTACAACTTAAAAATTAGAAAAAGAACAAATTAGAAATCCCCAGATAAAAACTAAATTTGAAATCCTAAAAATTAAAGGAGAAATTAACAAATCTGAAAGTAAAAGAACTATTGGAGTAATAAATGAGAACAGGAGCTGGCACTCTGGAAAAATAACATAGATAAAGTACTAGATAATCTAATAGAAAGAAGAGAATCAAATTAACAGTATCAAAGATGAAAAGGGTGATCATACCTCTAATGAAGAAATTAAGGTAATTATTAAGAACTATTTTGCCCAAATTATATGACAATAAATATGACAATCTAGGTGAAATGAGTGAATATTTACAAAAATATAAATTATCCAGATTAACAAAAATAGAATATAGAATACATAAATAATACAATCTAAGAAAAAGAAATTGAACAAGCCATCAAGGAACTCCCTAAGCAAAAATCCCCAGGGCCAGGTGGATTCACAAGTGAATTCTATCAAACATTTAAAGAACGGCTAATCCCAATACTATACAAATTATGTGACAAAATAAGCAAAAAAGGAATCTTATCAAATTCTTTTTATGACACAAATATGGTACTGATTAAAAAGTCAGGCAGACCAAAAACAGAGAAAGACTACTACAGACCAATCTCCTTAATGAACATAGATGCAAAAATTTTAAATAAAATACTAGGGAAAGACTACAGCAAGTCATCACAAGGATTGTTCACTATGACCAGGTGGGATTTATACCAGGAATGCAAGGATGGTTTAATATTAGGAAAACCATGCACGTAACTGAACATATCAATAATCAAACCAACAGAAATCACATGTTTATCTCAACAGTATATGCAAAAAAAAGCCTTAGACAAAATACAACACCCATTCCTATTGAAAACACTAGAAAGTATAGGAATAGATGGGCCTTTCCTAAAAATAATACAGTATATATTTAAAACCATCAGCAAATATTTGCAAAGGGGACAAGTTAGAAGCCTTCCCAATAAGATCAGGAGTGAAGCAAGAATGCCTATTATCACCTCTATTATTTAATATTGTTCTAGAAATGCTAGCAATAGCAATTAAGGAAGAAAAAGAAATTGAAAGGATTAAAGTAGGCAATGAGTAAAGTAAACTATCACTCTTTGTAGATGATATGATGGTATACTTAAAGAATCCTAGAAAATCAACTAAAAGACTAGTGGAAATAATTAAAAACTTTAGCAAAGTTGCAAGGTACAAAATAAACCCACATAAATCATCAGCATTTCTATATATTTCCAACAAAACTAAGCAGCAGAAGTTAGAAAGAGAAATTCCATTTAAAATTAGTCTAGGCAATATAAAATATTTAGGAATCTATTTGCCAAGACAAACACAAGAATCATATGAACACAACTACAAAACACTTCACACAATTAACACTCGATCTAAATTACTGACAAAACATTAATTGCTCATGATGAGCTAATATAATAAAAATGACAGTCCTACCCAAATAAATCTACTTATCCAGTATCCTACCTATCAAACTACCAAAAAACTTTTTTTTTATAGAATTAGAAAAAAATTATAACAAAGTTCATCTGGAAGAACAAAAGATCAAGAATACCAAGAGAAATAATGGAAAAAAAATTAAGAATGGAGGCCTACCAGTATCAGATCTTAAACTGTGTGGGAGGCCAATAAGAGAAACAGAGTCTTAAACAGATGAACATCTGAGACTCCTCTTTTGACCCCTTTTGTGGTCCTTGTGATTTCTTGTTGAAATGTATTGTGACCTTATTGAAAAGCTTTATGTTCCTATCAAACCTGAATTTAAAGGGTTAACACTTTTAACACAGTAAGGAATGCTGCTGCCTGTTATAGCCAAGGCCAAGATACTCCCCAACTTGGCTTTCTGATAAGAACCTAGTCAAAATTCAGCCTTGGCCTTGGTCTATTCTGAAGCCAATGTTTTGTGTTTTAACTTCTGCGCATCTGCAAAGTTTCGGGGGGGAGGTTCTTTTGTGTGAAATGAGTCTTGAAATATATATAATAAACTCCATGCTCCTGGAGCCAGAGCTGGAAGCATGAAGTAAAAGACATTTCCCTTGTCCTGTCCTTATTTCCTTATCAACTAAACTGTCATCAGATTATCAGAGATGATAAAGAGATCTCCACAAAACTGTACTATGAAGCAGTGGTCTTCAAAACAATATGGCACTGGCTAAGGGACAGAAGGGTGTATCATTGGAATAGACTAGGTGTAAATGACTTCAGCAAGGTAGTGTTCAATAAACCCAAAGATTCCAGCTTTGGGCGCAAGAAACCATGATTAACACAAACTGCTGGGAAAATTGGAAAATAGTATGGGAAAAATCAGGTATAGATCAACATCTCACACCCTATACCAAGATAAATTCAAAATGGGTTAATGACTTAAATATAAAGAATGAAATCATAAATAAATTAGGTGAACATAGAATAGTATACCTGTTAGATCGGTGGGAAAGGAAGGAATTTAAGACCAAGCAGGAGATAGAGAACATTACAAAATACAAAATGAATGATTTTGTTTACATCAAATTAAAAAGGTTTTGTACATACAAAACCAATGCAACCAAAATTATAAGGAAAGCAGCAAACTATGAAAAAAATTTATAGCAAAACTATCTGACAAAGGTTTAATTTCCCAAATATATACAGAACTAAATCAATTTTTTAAAAATCAAGCCATTCCCCAATTTACAAATGGTCAAGAGATATGTAAAGGCAGTTCTCAGATGAAGAAATCAAAACTATCAATAATTATGTGAAATAGCACTTTTAGGTTTACCAGTCCCTTAAACAATATTCATTTGATCCTCATTACTCTATAACCTAAATAAATGTGTTCCCCATTTTACAGTTATAGAAACATAGGCTTTGAAAGACTAAATGACTTGCCTGTGGTCACACATTTAGTAGCTACCAGAAGAGCAATATGAATAGCATTTTCCATTACACATTTTGATTCAACTTATGGTACATGACTCTCATGCTATATGCATACACACACACATACACAAATTTAAGTAGCATTAATAAAATTAATGGCATGAAATAAAATAAACCACTTTTTCAAAAGTACAAAGTCTGAAATTTTACATATAAAAGATCAGAATCTTTACTTGTACTAATAAACATACACGAATTGTATATAGTGAAACACCATTCAGGTATTTGTTTTCTCAATGCTCATTAAATACTGCCAATGAAACAAACTTATATCACCCATTTGTTTTCATGGAATGGTTCATGAAAGAATCTGGTGACTTCAATTAGAGATGTTGTATACAGTTTCTCTGGCATGACATGTATTGTTGCTCATTCAGAACAAATCTAGCTCAGTTCTTGCTGCTCAAATTTAGTATGTTTTCTGATGTTCCCATATGCACTCACCTGTCAAGTAATAAGTTACTATGTACTACTTTGACTAATAAATTATATATTTCAGATCTGTTTCACAATAAAAAGATAATAATCACATGAAAAAGTGTATTAAATCCCTCCTGATTAGAGAAATACAAATCAAAACAACTATGAGGTACCACCTCACCCCTAGCATATTGGTCAATATTATAGTCAAGGAAAGTTATAAATGTTGGAGGGGATGTGGCAAAATTGGGACACTAATGCACTGCTAGTGGAACTGTGAATTAATCCAAGCATTCTGGAGGGCAATTTGGAATTATGCTCAAAGGGGTTTAAAAGAATGCCTGCCCTTTGACCCAGCCATACCACTGGGTTTGTACCCCAAAGAGATAATAAGGAAAAAAGACATGTACAAAAATATTTATAGCCATGCTCTTTGTGATGGCAAAAAAGTGGAAAATGAGGCGGTGTCAATCGATTGGGGAATGGCTGAACAAATTGTGGCATCTGATGGTAATGGAGTATTATTGTGCTGAAAGGAATGATGAATTAAAGGATTTCTATGTGAACTAAAAAGACCTCCATGAATTGATGCAGAGTGAAAAAAGCAGAATCAGGAGAACATTGTGCACAGAGACTGAAACACTGTGGCACAATTGAACGTAAAGGACTTCTCTACTAGTAGCAATGCAATCAATGATTCAGGTCAACACTGAGGAATTTAGGAGAAAGAACACTATCCACATCCAGAGAATGAACTGTGGGAGTAGAAACACAGAAGAAAAACATACGATCAATCACGCGGTTCAATGGGGATATGATTAGGGTTTTGACGTTAAAAGATTACTGCAAATATGAATAACATAGAAATAGGTTTTGAACAATGATACATGTATAACCCAGTGAAACTGCTTGTCAGCTTCGGAAGGGGGGAGGAAAAAGTGGAGGGAGAGAGAATCATGGATCATGTAACCATAGAAAAATATTCTAAATTTTTAAAAATTATGTGAATCAGATTAGACTCATTGCTCAATTATAATTTAAGAGGATAGCCATGGACTATAAGTAGTAGTGATCTCTCTTCATCTTGGGTGCATGGTTGTAATATTCCTGAATTTATCATTAATCTATAGTAGTGATTCCCAAAGTGGGCGCAACCACCCCCTGATGGGTGCTGCAGCGATCCAGGGGGATAGTGATGGCCACAGATGCATTTATCTTTCCTATTAATTGCTATTAAAATAAAAAAATTTAATTTCCAGTGGGCTAAGTAATATTTTTTCTGGAAAGGGGCCAAAAAAGTAGGCCAAAAAAGCTTGGGAACCACTGATTTAAAGATAAACATAATAAATAAAATGGTTTATAAAATGAAAAATGCTATTTGGTATAAAAACAGAGTTTGACCCTATGTAATGAACATTATTTTCTTTTACACTGTTTAAAATGTTTTTTGAGCCCTACTATGTATGATTCACAGTAGTAGGCATTAATCCATAAATATTTTGAGGATGGAGTACAATCCTTGGCAGATGAGAATTCAGTTGATCACTTGGATATACAAGTTAATGACATGGATGCTGAAAAATAATATACATCACTTTAAAGATCATGCAAATAAAGGTACTTTAAGAGCAAAAAAAATCAAGCTATACAAATATACATTTATACAAACAAGGAAGAGGAGGTCAGAGTAAACACCACTTAAACCTCATCCTCACCTGAAACTAGTCAAAAAAAGGAAGAAGAAACACACACACAAAGTTGGATAGAGAACTTTCACCCAACAGGGAAATACACAAAGGAGAAAAGGAAAAACTAGAGGAAGTACAAGTTAAGGGAGGGATTTAGTCCTAAGCAAAACAGACTTTAAGGATGTACGAAAACATGTATAACTCTTTTTGAAGTAAAAAGGACGGGAATCTGAGGGAGTATTCATGAATTTGAAATGGCTGAAAAAGTTATGGTCCATAAATATTATAGAATACTACTGTACTCAATTTTTATCTGTCATGACCAACCAGGATTCCAGAGATTATGAAACATACTCTCCTGATAGAGAGGTGAAGGAATCAGAATGCAGAATGAGACATATTTTTTTGGAAATAGCCAATGTGGGAACTTGTTTTGATTAACTAGACATGTTTGTGACGTGTTTTATTTTTCTTGTGTTCTCAGTTGGGAGAGGAGTTGAAGTTGGATTTTAAAAAAAGCAGATCTTTAAATTTTCAGATAAAGAAATCAAAAGTATCAATAAGCACATGAGAAAGTGTTCTAAATCTCTAATAATTAGAGAAATGCAAATCAAAACAACTCTGAGGTATCACGTCACACCTAGCAGATTGGCTAAAATGAAAGAAGGGGAGAGTAATGAATGCTGGAGGGGATGTGGCAAAACTGGGACATTAATACATTGTTGGTGAAGTTGTGAACTGATCCAACCATTCTGGCTGGCAATTTGGAGCTATGCTCAAAGGGCTATAAAAGACTAACTGCCCTTTGATCCAGCCATACCATTGTTGAGTTTGTACCCCAAAGAGATCATAGATAAACAGACTGGTACAAAAATATTTATAGCTGCACTTTTTGTGGTGGCAAAAAACTGGAAAATGAGGGTATGCCCTTCAATTGGGGAATGGCTGAACAAATTGTGGTATATGCTGGTGATGGAATACCATTGTGCTCAAAGGAATAATAAGCTGGAGGAATTCCATGTGAACTGGAAAGACCTCCAGGAATTGATGCAGAGTGAAAGGAGCCGAGCTAGAAGAACATTGTACACAGAGACCAATACAGTGTGGTAAAATAGAATGTAATGGACTTCTGTACTAGCAGCAATGCAATGACCCAGGACAGTTCTGAGGGATTTATGAAAAAGAACGCTACCCACATTCAGAGGAAGAACTACAGGAGTGGAAACAGAAGAAAAACAACTGCTTAAACACACGGGTGGAGGCAGACATTATTGGGGATGTAGACTCTAAACTACCACACCAATGCAACTATCAACAATTTGGAAATAGGTCTTGATCAATGACATGTTAAAACCAGTGGAAATACACATCTGCCATGGGGTTGAGGGGGAAGTGGGGGGGGTGAAGGGGAAAGTAAGAGCATGAATTATGTAACCATGTTAACATTTCAAAAAATAAATATTAATAAATGCTTAAAAAAGAGAAAAAAATGAATAAAAATGGGAATCTTGATATCAAAGTTTATAGTTATCAAAGCAAGAGCCACAAACATTTTTCCTGATTCCCTACAACTACCACTATAATTCCAATTGCCAGCCCAAAGTGTTCATTTTACTCTTATAGATTTGATAATAGTATCTTATAGTTTCAGTCTACAGTATCTCTAGTCTACTTAACTATATACATATATAGCAGGCATTATAGATATAAATGTGAATTATTATTATTGCAATTAAATGAGGTGGGCACTGGTCTGAACTGAAATGTCTAAATAACATTTAGGTAAATTAGACTAACTCATCCTAAAGAGACTGGTTTCGGGAAGTTTGAGGTTTATGGTTTTCTAAACTTGTTCTCATAACTCATTGAGGAAATATTATGAGGAAATCATCAAAAATTCCATGCTAAGAAAAACTGGAATATATTCACAATTTTATTCACACTCTCCTCTCTCCTTTCTTAACCCTTCTCCCACTTTTTATTCTTTACTACTAGGTGCCCAATATCTTCATATTGCTCTGACTGTCCAAAGTCTTCCTGTACCCAAGTGATCTAATTTCCAAATTACCCTCCTTTTCCTACTTCCCCAACATCTAGTAAAAAAATACTTAATGCCTTATAAATCAGTTCTCTACAGTAATCTTATTGTTTTGTTTCAACTAAGGAGTAGATGATTCATAATTTTAGCCCTTTCAGAGGTATTTGTATTTTCAAAAAATTAGTTTGTTCATAGGATCATTATTGGAGCCTGCAAAAGGTGACTAACTTTGAAACCTCTAGGAACTAGAATATATTTAAGCGGGTCAGGTCCAGGAAGCCCAGAGCTGCCCCGGGGAAGTATTGTGGATCCCAGTTCAAAGACCTTGAAAAGAGATATTAGTTATTTTTACTTTCACTCCCACTCTCAGTGATTTTATAAATACTCAGAATACAAAGTTGTATGTAGGAACCAAAATGTCCTTGAAAACTACTCCAGACTTTTTTTATCTGAAGTATAGAGCAGATCAAAATATGTGCATCACACTTACTTCCCAAGTGATAATGATAAGCAATAAAACTTCTTATACCTCAGTTTCTTTATCTGTATTATTAGGAGGTTGAACTAAATGACCTGAGTCATGACAAGAAAGTAGTTACAGAATATGTCAACCATGAGAGGTCAGTATTCTACATTATCTACATCTTTAAGACCATACAGTAAATAATTACAACTCTTGAGTTATAAGGGAAAAGTTAAATTATATTCACTACTGTGATTATGTAGACAAGACATAACTATGATAATGTTATCACTTAACTTTTGGCTTGCAATTTCTGCATTTTAGAGATTTTGCTTTATTTATATGGTCCAAAAGAGAATGCATGGGCTTCATTTGAAATTTACTTTGTAATTTGTGAATTCTCCCCTCTTTTTAAAGTTAAAAAAATAAGTATTTATTAAAATGGCTGAAACAGAACATAATCTTATTAAGTCAATTCTTTTAGGATAAGTTTTAAAGTAAAGAAACTTCTGGAATGATCAGATTGGTTGGTCTGTCTATTTGTCTCTCTCAACTTTTGTCAATCCTGATTTAATCTAAAACTTTAAATTATACCCAAAATTTTCTTAGATTATTCCTTGTTAATACACCCCAAGGCCAATATTAGAATAAAACTTGGTTGCATGATGTCAAGCCAATTTGGTATCAAAACTTTTCATAGTTTCTTTTCGGTATCAGCCACAAGTATGTAGTTTAATCATTTATTCATGCATTCATGAAACAAATATTTGAGTATTTACTGTGTACAACAACACTGTACTATGGGATATAAACAATGTGCAAAATAGTTCAAACTCTCAATGAGCTTATGGGAGAAAGAAATATACAAAGATGACCATAATGTAAAGTCATATGTTCTAATTATAGTACAAATAAGACAGTATAGAAGTTTGAGGCTCCTCTGTGGATGAATGATATAAGCTCTTCTTAATGAGTGAGAACTTTATCCCATCTAGACATTTTGAAAACATTTACTAAAACATGGGTTAAGGTAAACAAATAGATTCTTCGGATCAGCCTTTTCATTGTTCTAGAAAACAGAATCCTATAGTTACCAAAGCAAAGCTACTAATCACCTCAGCAATTCTTCACTTATCTTATCCCTCTGAACTCCTTCTTATACCAATGGTTTTTACAAGCTAACAATTTCCACATATCTCTTCCCTTTAGAATCTTACCAGGCCACCAAGATGGATCCAAGGAAATAAATGGGACAGTAAAGAAGTGAGGCTCAGAAACTGATGGGCCTGGAAGCATTTGTAGAACATAATAGTAATGAAAAGTACGCAGGTATCAGTGGCATTAAGAAGGGATGTGCTAACATTAAAAAGAGAGAGAAAAAATAATTTAGGTGGCAGAACTTACCGTTAATACGGGAGGCACAGATTAATTACACTAATATAGGCAATAAACACTGCATATACTGAGAGCTTGACTATAGCTGGAGAAGAAAAAATAGCTTTGGGAAAGTTTGAAGGGGAATACAATACACACTGTCATTTAGGATCCAAATCAAAATACTTTTTGGTGGGAATGGCAAATGTGCATGCTACTTAAACACCACTGTCCCAGCCAAATTCCAAAGTGGGGTACTGATATTATAATCTCCTAATCCAATTCTCATAATTTTAATGAAATTAACTACTTTGTGCTTCCTATTATTAAAAAATATTTGTGATATTGGTATGTGGACATTAGGAATTTAACCATATAGCATATTAGAGGGAGTTACATTGTAGAAGTGAATAAAATAAACCCCTTCTATTGAGTCTGCACAGCATTTCTGCAATCTCTTAAGATGAAAGGCATTCTATAAACCCGAGCTGATGTCATTCCAAATTCTCCTTTAGAAAGTAAAAAGTATGAACAACTCCATTTCAGTTGTACAAATATGCAATTCCTCTGAAGTTACATGATGCTGTGGATTAGAAAGCACAATTTGTCAAACATCTAAATTGATCATATTTGGGAAGCTAACTATTAAAAATATGTTAGTAATATGTTAAGAAATCTAGAGATAAGCTATTCAAAATCATTCTGGTTGGAAAGCATGATAAAAATCTGCTTAATCTTCAGATTTATAAACTATTAGTATCATTATTATTATTATCACTCTTTTTTCTTTCATTTCTTCTGATGGAGTTTAGATAGAACAAGTCTGTTTTCCTTTTATCATCACAGTGTTGTTATCATCATCTTTCCCTTTCTTATCACCTTTTCCAGTGGGGTTCAGATAGAAATAGACCATAGACAAGTCCCTATTTTATTCATATTATTTTTATAGTTAATATTCTATGGTTGAATATATGAATATAACAATTGATTCTGTAGTTGAATAAATGTATTATGATACAAGCTCGTCCTCAGTACATTCCTTGAAAGTCTTAGTGCAGTTCGGGTAGCAGACAGAATAACAAGGATGAAATGCACCTCATCTCCCTCCCCTAGAAGATCCTTAAAATATTTTTAAGGTTTCTCGTTCCATGCAGCTTGAAGAGTGTAAGTATTTGGTATGGTGGCTTCTAAAATTTTTGTTCTTAAGGTTCTAGAGGATCATTGGGCAATTATGAATTTAGTATGTGATAATGGTTTAGTCCTGGCAGTAGTTTTACAAGACATTTTGAAGTATATATATCTTGGAAATTAGTCATCTTGTAGTCCATGGAAGACAGTGATCTTCTGAGGTATAATTCTAGCCACCACATCACATACTCAGTGGATGCTAAATTTTAACATCCTGAAATGATTTCTACAGTTACTACCATTTTTTTTGCATTACCTACACTGACCTGGAAACCTAGTCACCTTACAATTAATACCTATTCCTGAATTGACATAAATCCCTCCATTCCTACAAATCTGCAAGAGGACTGAACCATTTGTTTAACACTTCTTTATTGACATATTGACTGGATTCATGCATATGTTGCCCAAAGAGAATATTCTGAATCCATCCTAATATCTTAGTTATTTCATAGGCTTCATCCAGAGATAATTTTCATATACATTCAACAAATGTAAAAAACATAGACATTATATTGATGTAACAGTATTAGAAAGATGACCTCTCACATGTAGCAGAGTTACTCAGGTTACCAATTATACTTCTGGGACACCTGTCAGTCTGTTACTTCATTTACTTCCATACTATATCTTATCATCCTAAATCCAATATTGACTCAGGAGTACATTTATGCATTCTCTTTCTCGTTAAGAAAATGTAAACATCTCTCAATCAATTAAGGTAAGAGACCTAATCCCAGTTAAAGAAAAAAGTATTTTTAAAAATAGAAGGGCAGCTGGGTAGCTCAGTGGATTGAGAGCCAGGCCTAGAGACTGGAGGTCCTAGGTTCAAATCCAGCCTCAGACACTTCCTAGCTATGTGACCCTGAGCA
The DNA here is from genome assembly GCF_016433145.1 of Gracilinanus agilis. NCBI lineage: Eukaryota > Metazoa > Chordata > Mammalia > Didelphimorphia > Didelphidae > Gracilinanus > Gracilinanus agilis. The sequence goes on along the minus strand of NC_058130.1, from coordinate 139,086,871 downwards.
AGTCACTTGACCTCCATTGTCCACCCTTAACACTCTTCCACCTATGAGCCAATACACAGAAGTTAAGGGTTTAAAATTTAAAAAAAATAGTGGTATATTTGTTACTCATATCACTCTTTAGATGTATGTTAAGTTTTTTAATGTCCTAGGATTAAATAAATTATGGAAAATTTAATTTACTAACAATGAATTCTATAACAAAATGAAAATGGATTACTTTAACATTTGAATGATGGAAAAAAAAAGTCACAGTCTCTCCACACTCTTACTGTAATAACAGTAATAGTAATAATATCAGTAGCAGTAATAGTAGTAAGCACCTGAATTTTAAAAAGGTGAAAATGTAATTACTTCAGCATTTAAAAGACTCAGGATTTTGTCTATGTACTTCCTATAGTTATACAGATCAAAATTCTCAAAGCTAGTGAATAGTTTTTTCTTCCACATTAATATGTGTAGTATAAGTAACAAATATATCTCTATTTTATATAAGTAACAAATATATCACTATTTTTATTAATCAATACTATTTGATTAACTGGGATGGAAGCTCTGAACTTAACTGAATAAGAGATGTTTAAATATTATTCATTAATAAGAGATATATACATATAGCCCTTGATCAACATAGAATATGGGGTGACAAAATGAAGTATGGGAACAAATAAAATAACAGATTGAGGAATAACCAATAGTGAAGTTGATCATTTGTATTTTTTTTAAACCCTTACCTTCCATCTTAGAATCAATACTATATATTGGTTCCAAGGCAGAAGTGCATTAAGGGCTAGGCAATGGAGGTTAAGTGACTTGCCCAGGGTCACGCAGCTAAGAAGTGTCTGAGGCCAGATTTGAACCTAGGACCTCACATCTCTAAGCCTGGTTCTCAAACCACTGAGTGACCCAGCTTTCCCCCTGATAACCTGTATTAACCCTATTATGTTTAAGAGGACATCTTTCTTATAAGAAGATACATGTTATCAAATTTGTTGAATATACATGAAAATGTTTTCTCTATGGATGGGTTATGTAAAATAGCAAAGTTCCAATAACAAAATCAAAAGGCCCTCCAAAGGCATCATATGCATAAATGCAGATTCTGATAATGAGTCTCAATATTTAGCCATGTTGGTCCTCAGATATATTTGATTTATTATATATATATACTTGTATATCTATTAAGTATATATATATATATACTTTTTTTTAAACCCTTGTACTTAGGTGTATTGTCTCATAGGTGGAAGATTGGTAAGGGTGGGCAATGGGGGTCAAGTGACTTGCCCAGGGTCACACAGCTGGGAAGTGGCTGAGGCC
>NC_058130.1:138998641-139085268 GCF_016433145.1 Gracilinanus agilis | reverse complement strand
ACCCTTGTACTTCGGTGTATTGTCTCATAGGTGGAAGATTGGTAAGGGTGGGCAATGGGGGTCAAGTGACTTGCCCAGGGTCACACAGCTGGGAAGTGGCTGAGGCCAGGTTTGAACCTAGGACCTCCTGTCTCTAGGCCTGACTCTCACTCCACTGAGCTACCCAGTTGCCCCTATATATACTTAATAGATATGCTTGAAGTCTTTCTATTATAGTAAGCCTTAGCAGAGCTTATGCATAGCCCTTAGGGACAAAGGGTTACTTTTTGTGCTATAAGAAGGTGTCAGAAGAAAACTATAGTTGAAGAATAGGATTTAGAAATCAAAGAAATGCTCTTAATCAATGCAAGTGGGTATACTGTCAGATGACAAGTTGATTAGTTTTGATGAATTTATTTTATTTTTTAGTTTTAAAAAAATTCTTTGTTATAATAGAAAACTCACTGGGTAAGGAAAGAACATTATCTGAAATTAAACTGATATAAAAACAAATAAATAATAATTTTAAATACAAAAAATAAAAATAAAATACAAACAAATATTCCAATAAAAAATAGGTATCATTATCCCCAGCCCAAAAGTCTATATACTATAACTTAATACCTTGTGGAAGAAAAGGTATCAGAGAAAAGGATTCAAGAAACATTTTTTTCTTGGTTGTAGAAATTTTAGATCTACTATAATCATCACTGCTTGCTAAAATAGTTCTTAGAATAACTTGAGCAGTAATTACTGAGATTACAATATAGAATAGTAGCTTTAATGACAGAATTTCCATTATATTCAATTTAAACACATATGGTAGTTTGGCTGAGGCATTCAAAAGAAAAACTGAAAAATATCATTCAGTAAATAGATTACCAATGGGTATACAATTTCTTTACCTTTGTCTCCCTTAAAAAAAATCTGAGCAATTCACTTAAATTCTCATCTTAATGATAAACAAAAGACAGAAGTCAAAGCAAGACATAGTGACAATTTAATTTTTCTATTTCACAAAGACAGGATAGTGTAAAAGTTTTTTATTTGCGTGCATTAAGTTTCTTAAAAATCAGTACAGGATTTTAGGGGATTCTTCCCTACCAAGCATCTTACACAGGAGGACAACTTTTATGAAATGCAAATTGAAGATTTCAAACAAGCCCCAGAATTATTTTTAGCTTCTTTGGGGATAGCAACATTTCAGTATTTGGACTAGTCTGCATAATTGAGGCTCATGAGCAAATTCAAATCTGGATGAAAGAGGCTGAATCTGACTGTAAGAATAATTGAATTAAAACAAACTGCTTTCTAGAACATGGGGGGCTGGGAAGAGAATTAGATGAACTATAAATTAAAAGAGAGGATATGAATACCATGAAAACTCTAGTGTTAGGGTTAACGTGAATCTGGAAACAGTTTAGTGAAAACCTGGTGTGGCTAGAGGCCAGCTCCAAGCTTAGTTGCTCTGGGCTAATCGCTTCCTTCAGGCAAACTACTCTAGCGCACTAATAGGTTTTAATAAAAACTTCCAATTGGGCCAGTAAACCCCTCATTAAGCTGTTTTTAAAGCATGAATTTAAGAGCGGCAAGGGTAAAAGGTCGCAAGGAGTATTTAATTCACAACGGCTGGCAAGAGGTGCTGTTGTGATTGAAAACACCAGAGTTCAAGTGTCCAGGGCCATATAAACATCCGATTCTGTCACTAGACCTAGTTAAGTGACAGTTTGAAAAATAGATTTAATAAGGCATAAGGAAAAGTTTCCCACTCTACATGAGAAATAGAAACACAAAATTGTAATAGTTACAAAACAAAAATGGTCAGTATCTACTTAAACAGAATTCCCTTAACTGTCAATATCTTGCCTAAAATGGTTTTCAAAGATAACCTACAATACTTATAATTTTCAAATATATATCAAATATATAATTTCTAGTTTTATTAAAATCAATGAAAATTACTGCATCCAAAATTATATATTATCTCATTTATTCCATTATATTCTTCCTCTACTTGAAAATCCCCTTTCTAGTTATTATTGGTAAGAGTTTTGGAATCAATCTTTGGTGGTAATTATTACTGTGCATCACTTTTCTTAAACATACCAAAAGTCTATTACATTCTCTTTCTTGCTATTAGAGACACTTCTAAACACTGTGCCCCAAATGCTTTTTTTAAAATGAAAACACACTTCAGGCATACCATAACTCAATTTAGACCCTGAAATAGCACTCTTGTTTTCCTGCTACCTTTACTCTTTTCCTGAAATTTGTCCTTATTTTAGTGATTTTTATGGCAACACTTGTTGCTAACAAGCTCAGCTCCAAAATAGAGGGGGTGCCTGGCTCCTAACATCAGCACTTTAAAATTATGGGCCTATCATATTCATATTAGTCTCTCTACTATACAATTCAATATTGCCATGTGAATGATTCATTATTTTTTAAAGAGTGTTGGAGTTGAAGTTGGAAGACCTGGATTCAAATCTTAACTCTACAATTTATAACTCATGTTACCTTGTATAAGTGTCTAGACTACTCTGGGTCTCAGTTTCTTCATCTATTTAATGAGGGGATTTAATTTGAAAAAACTCTGAGGTCCACCCATCTCTAATTGTAACCATAATATTCTTTGCTAATAGTATGGGGTGAGCCTGTGGTTCTTAAGAACTACAGATTCAGCCTAGTTAGAAGCACAGTAAAAGATTAAATATTCTTTTTCTATTCAAGGGAATGTCATTATTTTTAGTATCAAATCTGTTAGAACACTGCTCTAAAATGTTCCTAGTATAGGTCCACATAATCTCAAGGCTTCAATTGCTCTATCTTTTTTTATTACATCCCACCTGGTCTTCCTGATTCCTGTCTTTCCCCAACTCTAACCCATTCTATATAAACTGTCATAGTACTTTTCCTCCAGCATAATTTCAGTATTCAAAACTTTATATTGAACTATTATAGAACAAATATCAGAATTAGATCATTTCATTGAAAATCATAATTTTTGTAAATTAAGAAGCAGAAAAATTAGTCGGAAAATGAAAATTCCATCTCTTGAGAGTGATTTTTGAAGGCTTAATTAAAATTCATTCTCATATTATGCTTTTCCTCAAGGATCCATAGCTTTATTAGTATATTCACTCCTCAGACATGGAAGACAATTTCTTTATAACTCAGCAAACAGTCTTCATGGTTGACTGTGGCCAAAATAAAAAATATTAATCACCTAATGGTCAACATTCTAATGAAAAGTCTCTATATAGTCCTTGGATTTGACTGACTCCACCACTATTATAATATCTGCTCTCCTTCTCCCCAGGAAAATATCATCATCAAGAAAGTTACCATCACAGAGATATCAATGGCTTCTCAGCTTTTCTAGTCACAACTCATCAATAAACTAAGTAGCTTCTGTCCTTCTGACTGAGGGGCTGAAGTATCAGAAAAACTTCCACCAAAATATAGCAAGGGCTTTTATATAAGAAGGCCTCAGAAGTCAACTCTTCATTTCCCACCAGCTTCACTCTTTGGATTCTACTGACTCCACCATCATCATGATACCAGGATCAGGTACCATTACCTTCTCCTTCTCACCACTTCTTAGCTTCCTTTTGTGTGCTATCTTACCCCATTAGATTATAACTTTCCTAAAGTCAGGGACCATCTGTATTTTTTTCTCATTTGTATCCTCAGGGCTTAGCACAGTGCCTAGAAAATAGTAGGTGCTTAATAAATGTATAATGTGGTGTATTGTGGTGTTACTGTACTGATTTTATTTGAGGCTGAATGGCCTCCACTAAAGTTCTATTCCAAAACTTCTTCATGTTATAGAATCAACATTTGGTTTGTTGTAAAGGGTTATGCCAAAATTGGGAAACTAATACATTGCTGGTAGAGTTGTGAATTGGTCCAACCATTCTGGATGGCAATTTGGAACTATGCACAATGGGCTTTAAAAGAATGCCTGCCCTTTGATCCAGCCATAACACTGCTGGGTTTGTACCCCAAAGAGATAATAAGGAAAAAGATTTGTACAAAAATATTTATAGCCACGCTCTTTGTGGTGGCAAAAATTGGGAAATGAGGGGATGCTCTTTGATTGGGGAATGGCTGAACAAATTGTGGTATATGCTGGTGATGGAATACTATTGTGCTCAAAGGAATAATGAACTGGAGGAATTCCATGTGAACTGGAAAGACTTCCAGGAATTGATGAAGAGTGAAAGGAGCAGAACCAGGAGAACATTATATACAGAGGCTGATACATTCTGGCACAACCTAATGTAATAAATTTTTCTACTAATAGCAATGCAATCAATGATCTAGGTCAACTGAGGAACTTATGAGAAAGAAGGTTATCCACATCCAGAGAAAGAACTGTGGGAACAGAAACATAGAAGAAAAATATATGATTGATCATGTAGTTCGAAAGGGATATGATTAGGATTTGGGTATTAAAAGATCATTCTACTGCAAATCTGAATAACATGGAAATAAGTTTTGAACAATGATACGTGTATAACCCAGTGGAACTGCTTGTTGGCTTTGGGGGGGAGGAAAAGCTGGGGGGGATCATAAATCATGGAATCATGGAAAAATATTCTAAATAAAATTTTTAAAAAGAAAAAAGGGGGGCTAGGCCAAAAGGGAATTCTTTGAGTAAGATCCAACAAGACTACATCTTTCTCTTTATATATGTAAATTTTAAGATATCAAAAGATATCTATATATGATGAACTGTTACCTTGTAGGCAAACTTAAAGTCAGTCAGAAGCATTTTTTTGGAAAAGATGTAAGAAGCAAAAGTCAAGCCACTTAGGTAAGATGGAAACAGCAAGTAAAAGATCGGCCAGTATGAAATTCTGTTTCTGCACCTGTGTCATGATAAGTAATGACCAACACAAAAGCGGAATACAGATGTCCCTCAAAAAAGAAGTCCCTTTGCAGAGTAATTTGCACTGGGTATTAACCAGGCCTCCTTATACTTATATAAAGTTATGCATATTTATCTTTTTCAGTCCTAATTTTCCTTTATGATATCAATTGCTACACACATTCAATTCTCCTTTACTATAAAATACCTATCCAATACCCTTCCCAAAGATATTCCTAACCTAAGGCAGTAATTATAATATCTATTTTCCTTTTTAATAGACGCACAGAAGAAAATTGAGCCCAATCTGGATTCAAGGAAAAACGTTTAAGAGTTCAGAAGATGAAGAGCTAGGATCTCATGTCTTCATTCTACAGGAAGAGCCAATTGAAAAAGGTTGGGAATAAAATTCCAATAGGAGAAAAATGACTTCAATAAGGAAGAAAAATTGGAGTTGTCCAAATAAAAAAGATCAAACTCCAAAAGTTCTCAATAGGATAGGATAATAGGCCAAATTTAATGATATGAAAAGTAACTGTGTTCAAAGAACTAATTGTACAAGTGATAGAAACATAGGCAATTCATATGAACTATTTTCAAATAAGAGAGACTTGAGAATTTTAGTGGACTCAATATGTCTACAGTGTGACATAGTGGTCAAAAAACTAAGGCAATCTTAGACAGGATTAAAAGAAGCATAACATTCACAATGAAGGAGCTCTATAGTCCTGTCATATTTCATACATTCAGACCAAATTTGGAATGCTAGTTTAGGTTTTAGACAACATATTTTAATAAGTGCCATAGCAGCCCAACTAGTATGATGAGAAACTTGAAACCATATCCCACAAAGATGAATTAAATGGATAAAGCATTAGTCCAGAGAAGAGATCTATCAAGTGCCTTCAAAGATTTAAAGGGTTGGCATGTAGAAGAGGGATTAGATTTATTCTGCTTAGTCCCCAAAGGCAGAACTAAGAATACTGGGTATATGATATGGAGACAAATTTTGGCTCAATAAGAAGTAAAATTTGCTAATGATTATAGCTTCCAAAGTAGATTGGATTGGAAAAAGGATCTGTACTACCCATCAATGGAGGTGTTCAAGTTAGAGGTTGAGTGATTACATTTCAGGACTTATGTAGATGGAAATCTTACTCAAGTACAAATTGTATCAAATGACCTCTAGTGTCCTTTCCAACTCTGAGAGTCTATTACTAAGTGAAATAAGTCAACTTTGGAAATAACCACAAAAAAAGTTGAAATGATATTAACACTAAACCTATCTTGGTCCTCTGAAGCCAGGCATCAGATCACTGCTACTGCCCCAAGCCTTCATAACCTAGCCCACTCCTACCTTTGCAGGCTTCATACACCTTACTCCCTGGAATATACCCACCAAATCAGGATCAACTGGACTTCTAGCTGCTCCATAAACAAGACACTCTATCACTCAGATTCAGGCATTCTCTCTGGCTATCCCCCTGCCTGGTATGTTCTATCTCCTCAACTCTGATTACTGGTCTGGTTTCTCTGGCTTCTTTTAAGTCCCAACTGAAAACCCATCTTCTATATAGCCTTCTCCAACCCCTCTTAATTCTAATACCTTCCCTCCCCCTATCCTTCTTAATTCTAGTGCCTTTCCTCTGTCAATTTTTCCCTATTATCCTGAGCATAGTTTGTTTTGTTTGCATATTGTTTCCCTCAGGAGATCATAAACTTCTTGAGGGAAGAGACTCTTTTGCCTCTTTTTGTATCTTAGCACAGTGTCCAGCACAGAGTAGGCAATTAATAAATGTTGACTGATTGACCAATTGATACAGAAGATCTTCATGAACCCATACATTTTAGAAATATCAGGTGTTAAATGTAGCATTTAAAATGATTCAGCACTTGCTAAAGGACTATAATAGCTCTTCATTTATTCAAATTTTAGCACCATAAAGCAAGTGAGCACAGGATTTTCTTTGGAGAAACTAGCAAAATAATTTTCAAAGTTTTGTATCACACAAACTGCAACATTTATATTTCATAACTCACTGTCTTAAGTGAGAAGAATTTTCAGTAACTTTCACCTAGAGGTAAAGAACAAAAAGCAATCAGACATTACCAGTTGATCCCATTTGGCCTAACAGCTTGCTATTACTACTACCCTTTGTCAGCCTTCTGACTGCTTTTAAAATTCACTAGGACAGCAAGCATTTCTCAGAAGGCTACCATACGCCATCCTCACAAATATCCAAAAGCATACTTCCTGCAGGGGTACAGGAAACAGTCAGCATTTACAAAGCTCACTCAATGAATTATTTTTTAAGGTTGCTCTTTGAAGTAAATATTACCAAACTGTAACTGCTTTCAAAGCCCAGCAATATTCAATGCAACTTCTTCAAAAACAGAAAAGGATGGCAGCATTGTTTTTTCAGCTATATTATAACAAAAATATTGTGGTTTTCCTGTGTTCTGACAAAGTCACTTCAAATTTACATTTCATTCATCTTATTCAGCAACAGCATTTTATCTAAAAACAGGACGAAAGGAATCCTACTGTGAACAAAGAATTTGAAGAACAGTGGCAGGTTACTTACTGATTCAGGAGATAAAAGTAGACACATCACAACCCAGTATGTTTGAGAAGAATAGTGGCCCTTTAAGACGAATGGACAAATTGTACTATAACCTCCTATATCTTAGTAAAAATTTTAGGTATATTAAAAAAAGAACAAACTGGTTCTTCCCTATAGCACCTGAAATCTTGGGTTCATATTCTACCACTAACAGAAACTTGGGGTAAAACTCCCTTGATAACCCAATTCTGTTTCTACATCTTTACAATGAAAGGTACAATACTATACTGAGTTTGTTCACAGTAATTTTGGACAGTCAAATGAGAATTAAAAAAAAAAAGAAATGTGCTGACTTCCTTAGGAGAAAGATGTAATACAAATAAAAACTACAACTACTATATTATCAACTTGTTAAAATGAAATTACATACTGCCATGATCATATCTTTGGACCAGCTAAAAATGAAAGTCCTTTGAGAACTCAATCCACTTAAATTTTAAAAGTCTACTCCAGGGAAACAATTTTCCACAAAGACAGCTCTTCTTTCTAGTTTTAAAGCTTAAAATATTAACTTGAATGTCTTAGTACACTGATTTTATTTTCCTCAAAGCCTACATGGTGAGGATATGAATCATTTAACATGTTAGAAAAAAATGTGGTAAAAACAAAATCGTTGGTAATAGGAAAGTTAAGAAAATATGTCACATTGTAATCCTTTAATGACATTCAAGAAGAGACATGATCAACTACTTTGCTACTGTAATCTAAGAATCATAGAATTTTTTTCTGACGACTCTGAAACCTTCCATTGCTGTTGTCTCCCTAATTAGAATGCGAGCTCCTTAAGAGCAGAGATTGTCTTACTTTTCTACATAGTAAGCACTTAATAAATGCTTTATGTATTCAGTTATCCTGAAGACTAAGTTTTCCAGTTAATCTTTTTTTTTAAACCCTTACCTTCCATCTCAGAATCAATACTATATATTGATTCTAAGGCAGAAGACCAGTAAGAGCTAGGCAATGGGGATTAAGTGACTTGCTCAGTCACACAGTTGCAAAGTATCTGAAGCCAAATTTGAATCCAGGACCTCCTGACTCTGGGCCTGGCTCTCAATCTACTGAGCTACTCCAGTTAATCTTGAAAAATAAGTATGTAAAGAAATAGCAGCTCACGTTTCTATGGGACTATATTTTTGCAAACAAATTCTCCTCTGAACCATCTCATGAGAAAGGTAGAACAGGTTTCACCATTTTACTATTGAGAAAACCAAGGTTTAAAACTAGTGAAGTGACTTTCCAAAGACGTTAAGTGGAAGACTTGGGCCTTGGAACTAGGTCTTCAGAATCAGTACCCAGTAATGCACCACACGAACTCCAATGAAGACCTAACAAATCAAGGAAAACATGGCAATAAAATTATAGAAAAAAAACAAGACCTCATGTTTTCTAGCCATTTGATTCCATTCCTGGAAACATTTATATATTATCCCTTATCACATCTCAGTCCATTACATATGCTTTGGCTCTTAAAGGAGATTCCACCATCAGAGCAATCAGTCAATACTAAAAGTAATAGGTTTTTAGTTGATGCATTTTAAGTTCATATAATAGATACCTTTAGAAATGGAAGGAATGAAATGTGCAAATCAGAGGCAACAAAAGAAAGTTATAATCAGGGTAGCAAATGAACCTCAGGCACTATATTCTTTAAGCCATAGATGGGAGAAGTATAAACTTCAATAACATACTTGTGGAAATCTTAAAGAAAAACCTATTTTGCCTCTTTGGCACACTCTGTTTCATCACCTCTATTACTGTTCTTAAATAGTATGAGGTTCCACATTTTCTTTATTCCAAGGTAATTTACAACTCCATTCCAAATACTCCAGTATTTGAACCAGTACTTCCAAACTAGGGCATGCACACACACACACACACACACACACAGCAGGCCAATGCATCCAAAGTAAGGAAATGGGTCAACATCACACCAAGATAGCCTTGGGTACTCCACACACTGGAGTGGTGCAAAAGGAAGTGAAATGCATGAGTTTTATAGGAGAAAAAATGATTTGCTTCCTATCTAAGAAATCACAGGCAAAAAAACACTAGAAACTGGGCAGAAAGTCCATGAAGAAGCATGAGGAGTTGACACTTCCGGCCAGCTGGTTCTAGAAAACTATGTGGTGAATGTACCAGGCAGAAAAGTCAGTTTGTCACAAAAGAGCCTGAATTTCACAAATAAGAGAGGTATTTTGGAAAACTACAACACGAAACTGCAATTTTTTAAAGGCAAATATATTTATATTTTCCAAATCATTAATATTACCTATATCTCTCCCTTGAGTCCAGAAGAATAGAATGAAAGCAATTGCTTAATAATTTACTGAAATCTAAGAGTAACTATATCTAAAGTATTCTTGATACTGTTTTGTCTCCTTTGCCTGATAATAATAGCTAATATTTATATAGTTCTTACTACTTGCCAGGCACTAAAAGTGTTTTACAATCATTATGTCATTTGATACTCACAACAACGGATGACAGATGCTATTATTATTCTCATTTTACAGATGAGGAAATTGAGACAAACAAATTAAATGGCTTTCCTAGGGTAATATAATTACCTGAAGTTACATCTGAGCTCAGGTCTTCCAGACTATAGGCCTGGCTCTCTATCCACTGCACCACTAACTGCCTCTACATAATGCTATACTAGCTGAATCAAATCCTGGGAACTCTGTAGAACCTCATGAATCATGTTTTCAAGTACATTACAGATAGTGGGTTTCCTTCTGATTTCATAAATAATCACTTAATGTTTTAATTATTCAGTTCTAAGGAATAAAAAATCTTTCACAAAGCTTCTACCCCAATTCCTAACAGTGGCATAGAGATGACTTCCTCAAATACTATTTCTGATAGATTCCATCATGATGGAAACGCTTGAAGTAGTATGGCCCTTGGTGACAGAGTAAAGAAATTGTCCAAGGACCAGTACAGATAAAGAGAGAGAGAGGTTTAGCACCACTAAGTGGTCACTAGGTAATCAATTATTTTGCTATGACAATCCATGAAACTAAGAAAAGTAATCAGACCTGTATGACCTCTTTTTACTTATATAGTGTCCATATTAGAGAGGCATGAGAGAAAGTAGAAAACACATTTATGGGCCATCCCTAAGAGATGTGACTGATTCCTGTGGTATATGTGTTAAATTCAAAAAGAAATGGGACCACAAAGGTACTGGGTCACATAATGACTTAGAAAACTACATATTAACATTATCTATGCTTTATTGTATTTTTACTTATTTTATTAAATATTTCCCAGTTCCATTACATTCTAGTTCCAGCCTCATTGAGTTTTTTGGGCTGCTTGCAGCAGAAAGGCCACAAGTTTGACAATTCTGCAAGGTACTCCATGGATGACAAAACTCCCTCTAAAAAACTACTTAGAGTAAGTGAGAAATTATTTGACCAGGGTCAAGAGAGCCAGTATATATGAGAGGCGGAACTTGAATCCAGGACTCCTTAGCTCTGAGGCTCTAGCTCTTTTATCCATTATATCAGTACTGGTACTCTAAATTCAAATTGTTAAAAAAAAAAAAGTACTAGACTTGGAATCAAGAAGACTTTGGTTAAAATCTAGCCTATATGACCCTGGAAAATCACAACTTTTATATGCCTAAGTTAATTCCACTAGATCAGTGATGGGCAAACTTTTTAAAGAGGGGCCAAAGGGAAGGAAATGCTCATCTGTCAGTCTGTTTCTAAGGCAACTCTTTTGAAGTTTCATTGTATTGTAACTTACTCATTGTATTCATCAGATTGGGAATAATGTCCCAGGATCTGATAGAACATTTCAGGGCCTCCCCACTCCCTCTCCCCATCTGGCCCGCTGGCCATAGTTTGCCCATCACTGCTCTAGATTTATCTAATAAGACACAGAGGTTTTAGTGAAGGGAATTCCCACATAGGAGCTTCCCAATGTTGGTGAAAACACAGATCATTCTTTTATTTGCATGTTTTAAATGTGAGATATTAACTGAAAGACATACCAAAATTAATATTGACATTCTCCCTATAGATGAAGTTTCAACTAAATAGAAGGATGAATCACAGGTTTTTCTTGGAAAACAAACAAAAGAGTAAGCAGTTGATTTTACCTTGTGCCCAAAGACAAAGAAGGATAATCTTTTAATGGGTCACTTCTTCATCTTACCTTTGAAGTTTTCATGTTTAGGATAAAAGCGTTTTGTAAATGTTAAGAGTTCTACATAAATGTTACTCTTCCCAGATAAGGGACTAGAATAAACACAAGTTACTAGAAATGCCATTGACTAGGTGAAAAAAATAGTTAGGACAGTGGAAAAGTCCCTTTCTAGCCACCAAAGTTTAAAATGCTCCAGAGTAACTTTGACAATAATTCCAAAATAACCCCCAATTTTAATCATGTTTTCAGAGGTAGAAAAGAAAATTTCACCATAGGGAGACACTTAGTTGCATATAATAAATGTTTAAGGTATAGGGGGGTAGGTGACTATTAAACTCATTCCAAAACTAAACTAAACCAAATCATAGAATCAAGGAATCTCAGAGTTGGAAGGGGCCCCAAAAGTAATTTAATCTAACCCACTCCTGAATAAGAATCCCATCTAACACCCACATAATTTATCTACCTTTTTCGAATTCCAATGCTATTTAAATATCAGCCTATAAATATTTTTTAGAAATTTTGCATTTGAATTTTTATTTTAAATAAGAAAGGGAAAAATAGGACCATAGATGGTATACCATTTTATAATTGTCTAAAATGACCATTACAATTTTAGAAAACATTGAACTACTGTAGATTCTATGTCCCTAAGCTATTGGCCTGAAAGAGTTAATTGTATAGCCAAGGTGCCTCAGGCACTAAATGAATTAGACTCATAAATATTAAACAACCACTACCATAATATTATTAAATCTAATATTCCTTTCAGAAGGGAAAAGTGTATAGCAGAGATTGTGCAATAAAATCCACAAGTATTACTAAGAACCTGTTCATCCATCTGTCTCCTCAATATTTTCCCCCTCTTGAGGCAATCAGCTATGTATACTAGGAAGGCTAACAAGACTTTTCAGAACAGAAGTCCCATAGTAGAAGATATAATTAATCCAAATAAAACACCAAGCTTTCCCTCTTTCCCTCTGATCTTGAAGAAGAAAACAGAATTCCTAACTGAAGTGGTCATGTCTATGTAATGATTTCTTCCTCCAGTATCTTTTAGAGACCTAATAATTCAAACATGTACAAGGACACAAATACCTTGGTCTTACAAGACCAAATAGTCTTCTGACTGAATTGCAGCATTAATAGAGGGTACAAAAATCCATTATAAAAGTTATGAACATTTCTCCTTTCTTCTAGCTTGACTTTTCAGGCTCTATCTACTTAGATATAGCTTTGTGCTCTCTAAGTCAATAATAAAATTATCAATATTATAATTGTTCAAATAAAAGTCAATAAATATCTCTTATTACATAAAGTAGATAAAAAGGTTAAAAATTATATACTTATATATATATATATACATACACACACACACACATATGTGTGTGTGTTTCCACTATTCTTTCCTTCCTCTTCCATTTCTCCCACTCCCAAATCTACTTTTGGCTTTGACATATTTACTAACTTGGATACTAGTTTAAGACATCGCCAAACTATATTATTTGATCTGTGGTATATTCAGATTTTATTCAACCAAGCTGAATATATCATCATGCCACCTTTGACCCAATCTACTAGAGATTTAAATGTTCCATATAAATTTCAACTTTACTTTGAGAACTGTAAGAGGGTCAAGAATGCTATAGAAAACTCACCAAGGTGGACAAAGATGATATTATGTCTGTGATCCTTTTTGCATGCATAAATGTTCATATCACCTTTTCATGTACCCCAGAGAATCAAGTTGAATAATAATATCTGTGGATGTATTCATTATAGTGTAATTGAACTGTCACCACTATGCCTACAAAAAACTTATTTTATTCCAGCAAGGTGGAGATTGAATTTCTAAGCATATAATGGTTCTGAAAAATTCATGATTTCACACATCTGCATTAGTTGGTCATTCATAAATGGGAGGGGGAAGCCTGCCTAAATTAGGATTCCAAGACTAAGCATTTAATATTATATTAAGGCATTACAACAGTTGAGTCTTTTAGAAGTAAAGAGTTGTTCACTAAAACCTGTGAAAGGTAGTAGAAAAAACAAAACATATAAAAGTCCTCTGAAGGTACATACCCCCAAAATAAGTTGCCAGGTAAATTCCTGGAGATAGTTTTTCTGAATTATAAGCACTTACCAAAAGCATACCTGAAAAAGAAATAGAAAAAATACATTAAAATATGGCTTAACTTTTCTATTAAATCATTTTTATTTTGTACTTTAAATTGAGATATATATATAAATTAATTGGTGTATAAATGTAAGATACAAATAACACTAAAGTTACTGTATATATTGAGTATGCTTTGTCTTATTTTTATAATACATGGAAGTGACTATCCTGGTCCACAGGTATAGGGCAAAAACTGATGGAACAGTATGTAGCTAGTACATTTATGGCATTAAAAAAAAACACCAGGTAGGGTTGATTCCCAACATAAAACAAATTATCATTTGCCTGTGTTTCACATTTCTTACTCATCAGAATAATCTGCACTCATTCTCAGTTCCTACAAAAAGAATCCCAAATATTAAAAATGAAATAGATCTTAGAATTCCTTTAATTCAACTAGTTAATCCATCTAATTAGATGAGAAAATTCAGGCCCAGAGAGAACTTCCTTTCTCTAAATCACAAAATTAATAAATAGCAGAGTCTAGATTCAAACCCAAGTCTTTCCTTAAAATGATGACTGTTCCTTCCTTCCTCTTTCATTTCTCCCACTCCCTATATATACTTCTGACTTTTACATGTTTATTTACTTGAATATTGGTTTGAAACATCACCAAACTATATTATTTGATCCGTGGTATATCCAAATTCAAGTGATAATGAGATATGTTATTTATTATTAGGCTTTTAGGCCCTTGAGGACAAGAAGCACTGTCATTAAATGAATGAATATTATAACTGACTTCTGTTGCATTATAAAAATCACTCAAAACTCTGGAGGATTAGATTATTATTAAATTTTAAAAATCTAACACCATTGATATATACCAATGATTGGCAAACTTTTTAAAGAGGGGACCAAAGGAAAGGAAATGCTCATCTGTCAGTCTATTTCTAAGGCAACTCTTTCGAGTTTCATTGTATTGTATACTAATCATTGTATTTGTCAGATTAGGAATAATGTCGCACAGCCAGATAGAACATTTCAGAGGAACGCATCTGGCCCATTGGCCATAGTTTGCCCATCACTGATATATACCATTGATATGTCTTTTCCCCATTTTAGATCAAACTATATAATAAAGAATGCAATTTAAAAGAACAGACTATGCAGATATCATCTCAATTGCTAATGATATTAGAAAGATTTGTGTCCTGTCAATTCTAATAAGAAAAACTAGGATTCTCAAGATTAAACTAAAATTGTGTTAATATATTTTTATACTTTTAGAATCTAAGTTTAAAAGCAAATTTTAAAAAAAAAGAATAAAAAAGATAAATATTTACAAGATTTTGACTTCCAAAGCAAAGTTGTACTACATGTAGCCTAAGACCAGAAGACTATACCATATCTGTTACAAAGGACTATATCTTTCCTCTCTCTCAAGTATTTAACAAAGAGTATATTATTCTTTTGATACATGAAATAATGTTATATACAGTGGCTTCTAAACACATAAAACAATCTCCATTTCTAATAAGCAAACTGATTGAACAGTGAAAGAGATAAATTAGTTTCAAAAGTATTCCTTCAAACTTTAATCTCACAGAACTGTACCTTTAGTCTTGGATCAGGGCAAACTGTACAAATACAAAAATTTGTAAAATACCACTTCAGGTGATGAAACTAACCCTACCATTTTTAATCAAAATCCACTCAAATGTAAACATCTTGGAAAAGCAATTAAGTGACGCCGAATATTAAATTATTTTCATCAGATTGGCTTGAAATTTTTCTTACCTTTATGTTATTTTATAACTTCACCTGCTTTGAATTTTAAGTGACAAGACTACTTGATATAAGATTTTTAAAATAAGGCTGGTGGATCCAATTATATGGGGGAGGAGAGAACTAAAGAGTCTTCATTATTTTTAGAGTTTTTGTTATATTATTTCTTCCAACAGCTGGAACTTGTTTTACAAGATGTTGTCTTTCATGAAGATTTTTTTTTTAATTCCTTAAGTCCATCTCTGTTCCTAAAAGCCTAAATTTTCTACCAAAATGGTCCATTTTAATAAATTATATCAAATTATTTTTAAAGACATGTTTTTGCTCCATATATCATTGGCTTAACTCTACCTGATTGGCAATTCATTAGGCTCCACCATTCTAAAGGGGGCAAAAATAATCATGAAAGGGGGAGAATGTGCTGAAGGCTGGCAGAAATCCTGCTGGAAAATAGCCCACTTTTTAAACACCTAAGTGGTTTTCTGCTGTTTCAAGCACTTTATTTTACAGATTGAGCTTTTTATGTAAAGCTACTGGTTTTATAGAAAACCTTTGATTAGAATGGGACATTAAGTTTGAAATAATTTTCATTAAAATGATATAACACAGAAATAGGTAATGTGAAATTGTTCCCTCTCATTTCTGAAGTCATTACTTCTTCCAGTTATGGTACAGTCTAAATGTAAACTTGCAAGAATTATTCTATTTTCTTGGCAGACATAAGGAACCCCCCGAGGCCTATTTAAGAAGCATGCAGCAAGGAATTAATAATAAATTGTTTTCTGACGTGTGTCTGTTGCTGATTACATCAATCAAGACTGAAGAACTTGTCATGTGATGACAGCCAAACACTTGTGAATTTATTTCTCTGAAGAAGCTCATGATGAAAAATGCCAAGGAAACAAAAGCAAATGGCTCTCTCAGAGACTAAATAAAATCAGTAGGGTTTTGTACCTAGAGACTATTGGATTAACTCAAACAGCAAGAGGAACATTTTCTAAAACCTCCTTTGCCTTTCTCCCCACACACAAACTGAACTGAGTAGAAAAATCTCATTAAGAAATGTTCTGATGGTGACAGGGAGAGAGAAAATCCTTCTTTCTATCCTATGTCCTTTTCTAGGAGAAAACAGTTTTCCATTTTGCAACAGTTCTTCAAATCACATTCTGAATATGGATGGAAAAGAATAACAGAAGCATGAAGAGAAAGAGCTAGTGTTAGGAGTTAATTAAGTGGTGTTTTTTAATATTCAAAATTTCATAGGTCCATGAGGGTTCTGCATAGACAACTTTAATCTTGGGGGAAAAAGTCATTCAAACAACCAAGAAAAGACAATGAGCAACTTCAAAATACCAGACCTAGTAAAATAATAACAACTTAAAAGTGAAGCAGTACAATATATCTATTGTATTGCATTTGCATTCTGGCTTTTTAAAGGTCTTGTCTGAAGTCCCTTCCAGTTCTAACAACATTCCATGACTACATAACTTCTAATTTCTAAGCTACTGTGAAGACAAGACTATTTATTGCATTAAATAGTTAGAGGGCATTATAAAGCAAAATAAATTAAATGTTAGGTTTATTATATAGACTATAAGTGCTATAGAGTTCAGAGGAAAAATGACAGCTAGGTGATATGGTAAATATTATAGTACTGTAAATTCAAGAAGACATAGTTTCAAATCCACTTATGTGCCTAAGTCACAACTTTTTTTAGCCTCAATTTCTTCATCTGTAAAATGGAGTTCATAATAGCACCTACCTCATAGTCTTGCTGTGAGAATCAAATGAGATAACACATATAAATGGCTTTGTATACCATAAAGCGCTCTATAAATTCCAGTTGTTATTAAACATTAATCATTCAAACAGCATGGGCTAGATTTGGGCAAGTATAAAGGAAAAAGGAGTTTATTCTAAGCAAAAGAAACTACATGAGCAAAAGCAATGAACTGAGAATTGGTATCATCAGCATTTCATGAGAGGCAGAGCATATAACAAGTTATAAACTTGGAGTGAAGAACAGTTGGATTTAAATCTTATCTCTGATTCTTACTAACCAGATGATCTTTGGCAAGCAAGTCACTTAATCTTATTGGGATTGGGTTTCTCCATAAATAAAATGGGAAAGATAATAGCACCTACCTCACAGTTTTCTTATAATGAAATCATAAAGTGCTAAACTGTGAGTTATCTCTTATCTCATTCTTCCTGGTTTTTTTAATGGAAGTCAAATAGAAAAATCCCAGGAAAAGTCACTTTCCTGCTATTTTCTTTAATATTTCATCTGTAGTCTATTATACAAGTGAACAAAATGACTGAAATTTTTTATAATATAGTAAAAGTGCTGGGATATAAGCTTATCTTCTATAGACTCAATGAAATTACTAAATCTTCAGGAAGATCCCAAGAAGAAGCTAAGATTCATGTGCCTATCCTGTTCCCCAAGGGTTTTCATTTCTTTTACTAGGTCTTTATGTTTTGAAATTTTTTCATTCTATGCAGTTTGGATATAACAAGAATTAAGTAAAGTTATATCTATGTTAAAAAGCTGTTCTTAAATCTTCAAGGATTATTGTTAGGTCAAGCTCTTGTGAACAACAATTTCAGTCTCTAAAGAGATTCTGGCTCTAATAGAGTATGTTGAATTCTGAAAGATACGTTGGGGTTTAAATTTGTAGTAGTGTGATTTGTCATCTGTTAGTTTATAAAAGAGAAAGACCTTCTGGTATATAATTCTAGCCAAATGCAAATGTCTTTCAAGGAATCTGGTAGATAGTATATTATTGCAACTTGCAATAAAGTTTGCAGAGTTTGTTCATTTGCTTTTCATTTTCCTTTCTTAAAATTAATTTTATTTGTCTTCAGTTTAGGAATATTAAGCACTTTTAGTGGTAGCAAAGCAAGGAAACAAAATAAATGCCCTCAACCTGGGTGATAGCAAAACAAATGAATAGGGGTACAAAGAAGCATGAAAAGATAAGGGAACTAATGCAAAGTGAAACAAGCAGAACCAAAACAATACGCACAAATATATAGCAACAACATAAATGGAAACTAATAACCACAAAACAATCAAAAACAAATGTAAAAAACTTACAAAGAACAAGGTTAGACACAAAGTAGAAATATGAGAAAACAGCTCTTCCAGCTACTTTGTGAAGTAAGGAGGTCCCCTATGTAGATCATTGCATATATTTCAGATTCTTTTAAAATATTGCTTGTTTCTTAACAACATTTTGTTTTTTCTCAATTACGTGTGAAAAAATGTTATAACATTCCTTTTTTTAATTTTGAGCTTCAAATTCAGGTCCCCCTTTCCTCCCTCCCATTCTGTTCCACAACCTGACACAGTAATCAATTCAATATAGATTTTATATGTGCAATCATGTAAAACATTTTTCTATATTAGTCATTTTGTGGAAGAGATTGCAAACAAGAAAAAGGGAGTGGGTGGGTGGATTGCTCAGTGGCTTAAGAGCCAGGCCTACAGATGGGAGGTGCCAGGTTCAAATCTAGCCTCAGATACTTCCTAACTGTGTGACTCTGGGCAAATCACTTAACCCCCATTGCCTAGTCCTTACCACTCTTCTGTCTTGGAACCAATACACAGTATTGATTCTAAGATGTAAAGTAAGGACTTTTTTTAAGAGGTGGGGAGAAAAAAGTGAAATATAATATGCTTTGGTCTGCATTCAGGATCTAGTACGGATTGGTTTTGTTGGATTTTTTCTTGTTTTCCTATAAAGGAGAAAATTCTTTGTTATATGAAATGGCTCTCTGAAATGATAGAGAGAGAGATATAAGGAGAATATGAAGGCTATGTGAGAAACAAAAATATCAATAAAATTATTTTTAATTAACAACAATTTATTTTCCCTCCTACAACTACCTATTATAAAAAGAAACATCTTATAAAAATATGCATAGTGAAGGAAAAAAGAATTACACATTAGTCATGTCACCCCCAAAAAAAATTCAAATATATATATATATATATATACATATATATATATATATATATATACACACATATCATTCTGTACCTTTAGTCCATCACCTCTCTGTCAATGAAGTGGGGAACATTATTAGTCCTCCAGAATTATGGTTGGTCATTGCATTAATCAGAATTCTTAACTTGTTTACAATTGCTTTTATTTATATTGCTGTAATTCCTATTAAGTACAATTCATAAGCTTGCTTTGATTAAGGCCCTAACATTTATACATAGCATGCATCGCTATTACTGATTGGTTAAATTTGGTGAGGTCCTCAGATGCATTATTATTTTATTTAAAATTTGTCTAAATATTATAAATTCAGAATATCAGTCTCTTACTATAAGATACTCAACATTGGCCTTCTCATGGACAGCTTTATGCTTAATGTGTCTTGCCTAGAGAAGATATTGTCCTCCTCCAAAGATTCAATTTTACTTCCAGAATCAAGCTCAAAGCTTTTGGAATCTATCCTTCCTTGGCACACATTAAGAATTCTAAATTTTGACATCATTGGAAAAAGTTTTCATGAGGTGATGTGGCATTTCAGTAGAATCATATATCTTGAAATCATTCATGTCCAACAGGTAATTAATACAATATTTTAAAAGGACTCCCTCAGACCTGAAAACCATGTTCAGTTCAGGAGTGATGACAATATATTTAGCAGGCGGCAGAGCTATAGCTGCATAAATTGTCCTTCTAGAAGAGAATAATTTTTTACATTATTGTGGAAGTAGCATGTTTTAAAGAGTTTTCAAATGAACACTGAATACATAAATGCTTACTATGCTTGTATGTATTTTATATATTTGTAATATGTATTATTATGATAACTTTCTCATATTTTTCTATGGAATTCAGATAGAAAAGGTCCTAGGACAAATCACTTTTCTCTGTTGTTATTTTATACTTAATGTTTCATGAAATATATAAATTCCATAGGTAAATGAAATGGCTGGTTTCTTTGTAGATCAATAAAAGCATAAAGAAATAAATTCATCTTAATAAGCTCACTGAAAATTCTTGGTATTACTCCAGTAGCAGACAGGACAGCAGATATGATATGCACTTCATTCTGTTTCCATGCAATTTTTATCTCTGCTAGATCTCTATATATTGAAAGGTTTTTTTTCCCCTGAGGTAGCTTTAAGATTAAGAGTACTTGGTATGGTAATATCTATGCCAGTAAAGCATTATTCTTAAATTTTTATGAACTGTAGCTTGGCAATTGTGAGCAATAATTAAATCTATGATAATGACTTAATTCCAAATCACTTTTATTGTTGAGTTCACACAATATTTTGAGGTCAGTATATGCAGTATAAATTTGTCAATCCATGAAAAATGGCAAGCTTCCCATGGACAATATGGGTCATATTTACTATATATTTCATAGGTGCTAAATTTTAACACCTTACATTAATGACATGCACAGTTTCTACCATTTTATTGACATAATTTATATTGATCACTTAGTGCAGAATTCTTAAGGATAACCTTTCAGTAATTGCTAGTGGAATGTTCTGGTTTGAACTGCTATCATCAATCCTTCCGTTTCCAGAAACACAAAAAAATAGGAATTGGTCCCAGGGGCTGGAAGAATTCAAAAAATCAAATAAGACAGGTGATAAAAAGAAGGGAAAAAGAAATGAAAGTAATGCAAAAAAGAAAATATTAGCTTGAAAAGCAAACATGGTCAAGTGGAAAAAGAAGCACAATAATACAATCAAGAAGAAAGTTTCCTAAAAAACACAACTGAGCTATAGGAAAAAGAGGTACAAAAATTCAATGAAGAAAAGAGTTCCATGAAAAGTAAAATGGACCAAAAGGAAAAGGAGTATCAAAAGGTCATGGAAGAAATTCAGTCTTTAAAAATTAGAACTGGGCAAAAAGAAGCTAATGACTTCATAAGACATCAAGAAACAATAAAGAAAAAATCAAAAGAATGAAAAAATAGAAGATAATATAAAATATAATCACTGAAAAAATAATTGACCTGGAAAACAGATCTAGGAAAACCAATCTAAGAATTACTGGACTACCTAAAATTCAAGATAAAAAAAAAGTCTTGACATCATAATACAAGAAATTATCAAAGAAAACTGCCTTGACACTCTTGAACAAGAGGGTGAAATAGAAATTGAAAGAATCCACAGATCACATCTTGCAATAAATTTCCAAAAGACAACTCTCAGGAATGCTATAAGCTAAGTTAAAGAGCTTCCAGGTCAAAGAGAAAATACTGCAAGCAGCCAGGAAGAAACAATTCAAATATCATGAAGCCCTAATTAGGATTACACAAGATCTGGTAGTTTCCACATGAAAGGTTTGGAAGGCTTGGAATATGACAGTACAGAAGGCAAGGGAAGTGAGTTTACAACCCAGTATCATTTCTTCATCAATACTGACTATATTCTTTCAGAGGAAAATACGGTCTTTTTTGAAGACAAAATTTCATCCTTGGCTTTTTGGTCATCCTTCTCCTTCTGGTCTGATTTTCTTTGTAGATCATTTTTTGCTTTCTTTGCTTAATTTTCAAGCTGGTCAATTTTTAAAAAAAAAACTTATTTTTTTGTTTTAGTTCATGTATTTCCTCTTTCAAATTGTCTTCAGCCTCTCTTTATTGTTTTTAGAGTTCCTGAAGTTCTTGAGGTAATTGAATTTTGAGATCTTCCAAAGCCTGTGTCCAATTCACTGGAGCTTCCTGATCTTCTTCTACTTCATTTGCTCTTTTTCACTTCCTGGAAAGAAGCTGTCAAATGTAATTTCTTTTCTCTTTTTCTGTTGTTTACTCATATTTTTTCTTTCTCTGTACTGCTAAGTTAAGCAGATGGATTTAATGAGCTTTGATGAAAGATCTTCCCCCGAGCTGGCTATGGAGATTTGTAGTTACTTTCTTTGCAGTCTATGGGAGAGGGGTGTTGGAGTTTTCCTGCCCTCTGAAGACTTCTTGCCTGTCCAAATGATGGGATTAAGCCTGGACTGGGTTAGTCTATACCACTTAATGTGCCCTGAGGCTAAAACCTCAAAAGAAAGAAGGGGGGGGCAATTTGGAGTGTTTTCACTGAGCTGTCCAGCAATAGGATCCCCCTGTTCTGTCCTGCTGTTAGATTTGTTTTTTTCCCTCTCAAAAAGCTTTGTTCTCTACCTTGGTGTTGTAAAGCACATAGGTCTTAAGTTTTGCTCCATCTAAGCTGCCATCTTCCAAGCGTTTTTGCTGTGTTTCTCTGCCTTTCTCCTCTAGCCACCTCCCTGGTGTCTGTGTTCAATTCCTTGAGTCCAGCTCCAGCAAGGCCTTCTCTCTGGGCTGGTGTGTTAGCCCATCCAGAGATTTCAGGGGCCACTGGAGATTCCACAGAGCCCATGGGGGAGGGGTCCTGGGATTCCACTTCTATACCCTCAGACCCAACAGTTCAAGAATTCAAGCCTTTTTTCTTGGCATACCTCTTGAGCTGTCCAGAAGTAGGATCCCCCTGCTCTGTCCATGGTTAGATTTAGTTTTCTTTCTTCTCCAAGTGCTTTATTTTCTATCTTGGTGTTGAAAAGGTGCAGAGGTCTTAAGATTTGCTCCGTCTAAGTCACCATCTTCCCAGAATTCTGAAAATATGGTCTTTTAGTAAAATAGATTTCCAAGAATTCCTGAAAAATAGACCAAACTTAAACAGAAAATTTGAGGTCCAAATACAAAATTCAAGAGAAGCATAAAAAGAGGAATAAAAGGAGAAAAAATTTAAGAGCCTTAACAATGTAAAATTGTTACAGCCCTAAATGAAAAGATGAAATTTGTAACTCTTAAAATATCATTATCATAGTAGTTAGAAGAAGTATACAAGATAGAGGGTATGGTAGAAAGTTGTTTAGGATGATAAACAAAAAAAATCTAGGGGTGAAAAAGATGAGAGAACTAAAAGAAATAGGAAGAGAGAAATAAAATTGGATGAACTATATCACATAAAGAGGCACGGGGGAGGGGGGGAAGCTTACAGTGGAGGGGAGGATGAGGGTAATCCTGGGTAATACTTAAACCTTTACTCTCATTGGAATTGGCTCATAGAGGGAAGAAAAGTCAGATTCATTCAGATAAAGAATCCTATCTTAACCAATAGAGAAGTAGAAGGGTAATAAGAAAGCGGGTGGTGGGGATAGGAACAATATAAGGAAAGGAGAAGTTGCAGGGGTCAAGAGTAATTAAAAGACCCTATAGAAAAGTAGGAGGGGAATAAGAAGGGAATTGGTAAGAAGGGGAATAATATAAGAGAAGTAATGAGAGGAGTGATTAAAAGCAAAACATTGAAGTGGAGTGAAAGGAGAAAGGGCAGGATTAAAAGACGAAAACAAGATGGAGGAGAATACACTGATGGTAATTGTAATTATGAATGAAAATGGGAAGAACTCACCCATAAAACAGAAGCAGATAGCACAGTGGGTTAAGAACCAGAATCCCACCATACGCTGTTTACAAGGAACACATTTGAGGCAGTTGGACACATTCAGTGTAGGGGCTAGAGCAAAATCTAAAGGGATTCAAACTGAGATTAAAAAAAGTCAAAATAGCAATCATGATCTGACAAAGTTAATGCAAAAAGAGATTTTATTAAAAGAGATAAGGAAGGTAATTACATCTTGATAAAAGATAGCATAGACAATGAAATAATATCAGTACTTAATATATATGCACCAAATGGTATAGCATCCAGATTTTTAAAGGATAACTTAAAGGCACTTAAGGAGGAAATAATAAAACTATACTACTAGGGGACCTCAAACTTCCCATATAAGAATAAGATAAACTTAACAAAAAAATAAATAAGAAAGAAGTAAAGGCAGTGAATGAAATTTTAGAAAAGCTAGACAATAGATATCTAGAGAAAACTAAATATGGATAAAAAGGAATATCCTCCTTTTCAGCAACACATGGTACATATACAAAAATTGACCATGTACTAGGACATAAAAATTTCACAACCAAATACAGAAAAGCAGAAATAATAAATGTATTTTTTCAGTTCATAAGGCAATAAAAATTATAATCAATAGGGGTCTATAGATAGACAAATTCAAAATTAATTGGCAACTAAATGAGCTAATTTTCAAAATAGGTCAAAGAAATGATCACTGATTTCATCAAAGAAAATGACAATGAGAAGACCACATATCAAAATTTATGGGATATAGCCAAAGCAGTACTCAGGGGAAAATTTATATTCCCCCCTACTTGTATCAATAAAAGAGAGAACTAGCAATTCAATGAATTGAGAATGCATCAAAAAAACTAGAAAAATAACTAATTTAAAATCCCCAATTAAGACTAAATTGGAAATTCTAGAAATCAAAGGAGAAATTAATAGAATTGAAAGTAAAAGAATTATTGAACTAATAAACAAGCCTAAGAGTTAGTTCTAGGAAAATCCAAATAAAATAGAAGATTGGTTAATCTGAATAAACAAAGGAAAGAAGAGAATCAAATTACCAGTATTAAAAATGAAAAGGGTGATTTCACCTCTAATGAAGAAGAAATTAAAGCAATCGTTAATAGCTATTTTACCCAATTATATGACAATAAATCTAAATAATCTAAGTGAAATAGATTAATATTTACAAAAATATAAATTACCTAGATTAACATAAGAGAATTAGAATACTTAAATAATCCCATCTCAGAAAACAAAATCGAGCTAGCCATTAATGAACTCCCTAAGAAAAATCATAAGGCCAGATGGATTCAGAAGTGAATTCTATCAAACATTTAAATAATAATCCCAATACTATACAAACGATTTGGCAAAATAAGTAAAGGAGTACCACCAAATTCTTTTTATGGCAGAAAGATGAAACTGATACCCAAGTTAGGAAGACCAAAAACAGAGAAGAAAAATTACATACCAATTTCCTTTCTTTTGGAAACTCCTCCCCTTTTTTCTGAAACCACACTATCTTGGTCCTCCCTTCTACCTCAGTGACAACTCCAGTCTCATTTCTGGTTTTCCAAATTCTTACAATCTAGTAAAGATACCTAACTCTCAAAGCTCTGCTCTTGACCATCTATATTTCTCTATATTTTTCTGCCTTATGGGGAATTCATCTAATAGTTAAGGATTCAATGATCACTATTATACCAATGGCATCCAAATCTATATACCTAACTTTAACCTTTCCCTCAAGCTCTAATTCTGAACTTCTGCTCAGCATTTCCATTTATAAATCCTACAATACTTCAAGTTCAACATATTTATACCAAATTTATCATCTAGCTGCAAAAAGAAACTATATCTCTCTTGACTTTCATCTTTAGGTAAACATTACCTAGTTACTTTGTTACTCTCATCACCAAAGTACACAATTTTAGAGCCTTCCTTACTTCTTCTTACTATGTTCCTGCATATATCTAGGTGGTGACCACATCCAGTAAACTCATTCTCTTATTAATGTTCTTAGGACTATGAGGCAATGCTCTTTGGAAATAAGGGATTAAATTAAAACTTCTGGAGTTCATTCCTGCTACTAGAAGGTAAATGATGCCAGTATGATATAGGGATAGGTTGGCAAACCAATGGCATGCGAGTCAGAGGGGGCTGTTCCCTTCTCCCTCTCCATGTGTGCCTAAGGATATTTCTCACATCATCTGCCCCTTTGCCCAAAAGCCTAATAGGAGCATTTCCTCCCTCCCCTGTCTGGGATAAGGCGGGGGCTCACATAGAGTGTTGTTTGGTTATAGTTTGGGCACTTTGTCTCTAAAAGGTTCGCCATCACTGCTATGGGGGAGGGGTCAAAAAATTGGAATACCATCTCAGCCTAGACATTCATTAACAACACGATGAGATAAATCAGCTTATTGCTTTAAATTTCAGTTTCCTCATCTGCAAAATGGGAGTAATTAAATTTCAACTGCTTAGCTCATCTTGTTATTAGAAAAGCATTTTATAAACTTTAAAGGAATAAATAAATGTGAGTTATTACTAGCATTAAGATGATAGAAAATCACTGACAATTGGAACAAAAGAGGATATGAAGTACAAAATTGAGGCTCCCCTAAAATCCTTGAAAATCCCTGTGCTACATGGCCCACAAGGGCTCATTCTATTTTTTAAAATGGAGTAACTTATATATGGCTTATTATCTAATGGATCTGTTTTGTATTACTTGATGTGTATATTAGGTATATAGTTGATATGAATAGATTCAGAATGGTCCAATAAGAACCCTAGTATAATATGTAAGAGGATCATGTAAGAATTTCTGAATGCTTGATTAACTAAAACTTTTCCCTTGCTGTATAATTATATGGTTCTTGTTTGATAATGTGTTACTTTCTTCTTCAGTAGCAAGTTAAAAAGAAAGTAAATGCTGCATTCTCCATTGAATTTTTTGACAAAATCAAGTATGGTTTACCTGCAAGGTTAGTAGTTTAACCAATTATTCAGCAGAACCATTTTCCTTTAAGAAAAAATGAATTTACAAAGCATCATTAGGCCAAAGTGTGGGGGGAGGTAACATCTTTGACAGCTGGTTTTGGTTGCTGCCAAGCCTCAGTATTCCACAGCGGTCACAAGGGAAGGAAATAAGCTAGAATTGTAGTAAATGAAACCACTTGTCTGCTTTCTGGATTCACTTTCTTGTGGTCACAGATCTCTAAAACTGGGATCCTGAGCTCTGTAATTACAATGTCCACATTTAAATGGAAGGAAAGAGAATAACAAAAATATGGGCGGCTTATAGGAAGTTTTTTTCTCCTGATGAATACTTAGTGAGAAGGAGCAGCAAAAGCAGGAGAGTCCGGAGGAAAAAAATAAAAGCAAATCATTCTGGCAAACTGAGAAATAAAACTCAATGCAATAGTGCTCTTTAAGAATTCTCCTACATGTGGATTCTATGGAACTACTGACATGAAGCTTTTTCCTTATATTTTTACAGCATTATGGATATGAGATAATAAGAATTACTTTGCAGTGTCAACACCTAAATTGTATTTTTAACTTTTTGCTCTGAGAGTAGAGACCAAGCACTAGTTAAAAATCATCTGATAATTGAATTATGCAATTGAATTCTAACCTAAGCCAAGTCTTCTATGTTCATTTCCAAAGCTAAAAGTCATTATGGAACCTGGCTTATGAGATGCAAAAGTAGCCAGTTTCAAATTAAATTTGCTTTGGTTCAATCACTGCAGTGCCAAAACCAGAATTTATGTGGTAACTCACAGAATCCTACTTTCAAATTACTCTGTTCCACAATATGACTCTGAATCAGTGAGAACCACAGCAGCTTTGATCTAGGCATTAGCTGGACTCTCCTCTCCTCAATTAAAACCTGTGTTCATGTAGCTATAATCAAATTCTCCAAAAAACTGAAAGACTCTCCTAAGAACTATCCATCAAAATCTTGTTGAGTCCAGGTATAACACTATATGGTCTGGGTTTATAGTGACTACGGGATGCTTTAACTCTGCTGAATTGAAAGAACTGGTAGTGTTTTCACAGCTGGGGTATTGATCTCTACAGAAAGAACTTGGACAAACAAAACATGAGTTTTAATTATACTTTGGATAGTAATACTCAACATTTGAAGGACCTGTGATTTGACCTGATATAGCTTTTCCCCCCTTCATTAATACTTGATGAGGTTATTCCCCCTTTCACTAATTGCAATACCTACGATTTAGTAGTGGGTCTTTGAGAACTTCTATAGCTGAAAAATTCATCGTAGTGTGACCAACTTGGTAACTAACTTCTCTTAAACAGCTTGCAAGAATCCAGAGGTGCTCCAGCACAAGAAAGTAGCAGAGTAGTACTTTGGTAGACAAAACTGTTATATTAGGCATAAACTTTTTTCCAGATGATGTAAAATGAATGTCATTTCCTCACATAGCAAAACAGATTCTAAGTTGATAGAGTCTAAATGTTGGGTTTTCTACTGTTGACAATAAAATGGGTATAATTAACTGAATAGAAATAATTCACTTTAAGAGAGAATACTATAAAACTCACCTAAAAAAAAACTGAGTGCTATGAAGTCTAGAGGGGGAAAGGAAGGGGAGGGGAGGGGAGGAGAGGGGAAGTGAGGGGAGGGGAGGGAAGCGGAGGGGAGGGAAGGAAGAAAACACATTTTGAATTTATAACATAAAACAAAGTTTGAACACAGATTAAATTTTAATAATTCCTTTAGATAATAAAACATTATTTATTTGATAAAAGTGGTTGAAGGTGGTACTCAATATAGTACCATTTTGACAGACCTGAGATTCATACAGAGAATTCTACACACAGATAAAAATTAATATTTAACTATCTATATATAGTTTTAAAATTCTGTCCATAGATGAAATTTAACTACAATTCAAATTCTTATAATTTCTTTCAGATAATTAATTGTTCATTTATAAATTTAATATTACCACATTCTTATCCATAGCTAAGCCATAGATACATGAAAAGTTACACAAAATAACAAATAAAAGTTTTAAGTAATGTAATTTCTAAATCTTATTTTCCTGCCTTGGATGTTGACATCAATAAAAATTAAAACTTTTAAGAATATATATATATGAACATATGAAGGTTATGCGATTTCTTCAGTTTAGGGACCCCCTTATGTGGAAATACCTTCCACAAATTCAGGGAACAACCAGTTTATGACTTACTAGAGAAGACTTAGGTAGTTGTCCAAGATAAAGCAATTATAGTAATAACATACTCTATTATATTCTTTTAAAAAGCAAATTCCAGCTTCCCAGAAACTCTCTTACCCTCAATTATTTTTGTTAAGCGGCAGCTTCACCAGAATGCTATTTTGTTCTCTCATCTGTGCTTTACTTGGTAATAATCCTAAGGAATTTCTTTGTAGATATTTAAGATTGCTTCATGAATTTCTCTTTCTCTTCTATACTTCCCTGATTCCCCCAAAAAAATAAGGAAAGAAAAGATTATAGAAACTAAAGCCCAAAGTGAAAGGAGTTCTGAGGGTTGGAGATAGAATTTGAACTGAGGTCTGCTAGTCTTTAAGTTCACCACTTCATCCATTATATCATGTTACCTCTACTTCTCAGAATATATAGGTAAAGAAAAATAATTGTAGAGGTAATTCTAAAAGAACTACTACCAGAGAAAGTGAGTTAATTTATTTATATTCTGCTATCCAATGATGTCATTGAATTTTTCATCCAAGAAAGCCAAAGATATCGACATCTTTAGCTCAATATTTTCTATGAGAGCAAGAAACTAGAAACAAGGTAACTGTCCTCTGATTGAGGAGTGGTGAAACAAACTATGGTATATTAATATGACAAAATATTATACACAATGAATATTATGAATATGAAGCATTCAGAAAAACTTGAGACTTATATGATCTGATACAGTAAAGTAAGAAAAACCAGGACAATAGTACATACAGTGGCCATGAATATTATAAAGGAAAAGAATAACAAAAGACATTAGAATTCAGATCATTAACCAATTTTGACTTCAAAAGCCTACTGAAGAGATATATATCTTCTTTATTTTGGTAGCCTAGTGGCAAGCCACAGCTACAGAATGACATACATGCTATTAGGAGATCAAAGGTGTTGGTTTATCTTGCTTAAATGTCCCTTTCTTATAAGAGAAGACTAGGAATGAAGTAATTGGGAAACGACATTGATATAAACTTTTTTTTTAAACCCTTGTACTTCGGTGTATTGTCTCATAGGTGGAAGATTGGTAAGGGTGGGCAATGGGGGTCCAGTGACTTGCCCAGGGTCACACAGCTGGGAAGTGGCTGAGGCCGGGTTTGAACCTAGGACCTCCTGTCTCTAGGCCTGACTCTCACTCCACTGAGCTACCCAGCTGCCCCTTATAAACTTTTTTTTAAGGTA
This sequence comes from Gracilinanus agilis, assembly GCF_016433145.1. Taxonomy (NCBI): domain Eukaryota; kingdom Metazoa; phylum Chordata; class Mammalia; order Didelphimorphia; family Didelphidae; genus Gracilinanus; species Gracilinanus agilis. The sequence continues at coordinate 139,054,883 of NC_058130.1, read as the reverse complement.
AGTGAACACTGAAAGTCACAGATTAAGAAAATATACTCATTGAGGTACCAAACACCAATGAAAACAGAAAAGGTGAAAAGTGATGTCCAAAATGAATTAGATTATAGGAAAAATCATTTGAGTTTAATAGAGTTTATTAATTTTCTACATGAAAATTATTCCTTATGTTTAATTCACCTTAGAAAGTAATAATCACAAATTCCATAAATTCTAGGCATGTAGAAGAATTTGATCAGGTTACTAAATATTTATTGCTAACATTAATTTCCCATAATTTTATCAGAATTAAGATTTACTTTTCAATATCACCTCCTGCTTATTTATAGAAGGATTATTATAATGAATAATTTAAATCACTCTCCAACTATAAAATAGGCATACCAAGATGAGTCATTCCTAGAATCTTGCACTAGCAAAATTTTATCTTTATACAGAGTATGATATTACTATTATTTTTTTAAATAAAGGCAAACCATATTTTCAAGAAAGAAGCAAGTATTTATAAATTGCAGTAAGTTTTATTTAAAAAGATGGCCACTGCTCACAGAAATTCTTAAATAAAAAATAAGCAACACAAATACATTTTTTAAAGTTTAACAATCATCAGTTCAAATATATTTAAAATATCAACAAAGAAGCAAAGCATTAAATAGTGTACTTATGACATAAGTCATCACTAAGTTTAATTTCTAAAACTTAAATGTGTTTTTCATTATCATCATTAGTCAACAATTATATTGCAAAGCACAATGTCACATGGTATTAATCTTTGTTTCATTAATATGTCATATCGACTACTCACTTTTGCTCACAGCGTTCTTTGAAACTGATACTCTGTTCTTTTTGTCGGAGTAGGAAGTGCCAAAAGCAGCTTCCTCTACAGGAAGGATGACCCCCTGAGATCTATCTACTTTGGGTTTAGGTTTCTAGAGATAATCTTTTCTTCTCTTTTTGGAGGGAATTACGGAAGTAAAGAAGAAAAGGGGAAGGTTATGCAGTGATCTTAAATGCCAACCAAAAAAAATTCCTTAGGATCCTTGCCAAAGTAAAGCACAGATAACAGAATAAAAGAATCAGTTTTCTGGTGAAGCTGCCACTTAACAAAGATAACTGGGAGTGGGGAAGAAGGTGTTGCTGAGAAGCAGGCATTTATTTTTTAAATATTTTAAAATAAACCAGGGCCAAATAAGTTGTACTTTAATTTAAAAACCTAAAGCTATGGCAATAATTATATAACAGACTGAAGATAGTAGAATATCTCATCAGAAGGATGAAAATTAATTGAACACTGAAAAAACCTCTTATATATAAACTAAGTGAATTACTAAACTGATAAATATAGGCCAATGAAGAATGTCCATTAAGTGTATGTGTAGTAATAAATAAGTATAATAAACATAATGGAGTATTGAATTAGTGACTACCCAAGGAATATAAATCAGAAAGTTAAACTTGAGGCTGTACATAAAGAAGGATGACAATATGCTAGGAACCAAAACATTAAATACTAACTAAATTGGAAAAAGTTGGTGATCTCTAGAGTATAAATCTGGCAGCTACAATTACTGGCAACATTATCACTCAATGAGTATACAATGGTTGTCCCCAAATTAATGCCCAAGTTCCCTCCCAAAACCTCCTCCAAATCTCATCGTGTAAATCATCACAACTAGGAATCATAAGCTCCCTGAGGAAGCCTAACTGGGTTGACACAATAGTACTTTCACATCTATGACTTTAAGACCACATCTGCAATCATTAATTCAAACATTTAGTAATAATCTACTCTATCCAAGGAACTGTCCTAGATAATGGAGACACAAAAATGAAAATAATCCAGTTTTAGACTTCAAAAACTTTGCAGCCTAGTAGGAGGGTAAGACAGGTACACAAATAGCAACTTCGCAAATTAGAACATGTTTAAGAATGAAATCCTAAAAGAATAAAAATACTGGCCTGAGAGTTTTAAGAAAATATAGATTCAGAGCAGAACCAAAATGGTAGAGAAGGTATACTGATCTGTCTAATCTGTACCAAGTTCCCCTCCAAAAACCTATGATATAAATGCTTCAGAATGAATTTGGGAGCAGCATAACTCACTAAAAGAAAGAGTGAAGGGGGCAGCTGGGTAGCTCAGTGGATTGAGAGTCAGGCCCAGAGACAGGAGGTCCTAGGTTCAAATCCGGCCTCAGACACTTCCTAGCTGTGTGACCCTGGGCAAGTCACTTAACCCCCATTGCCTAGGCCTTACCACTCTTCTGCCTTGAAACCAATACACAGTATTGACTCCAAGATGGAAGGTAAGGGCTTAATTAATTAATTAGTTAGTGAATGAATGAGAAAAGAAAAGAAAAGAAAAGAAAAGAAAAGAAAAGAAAAGAAAAGAAAAGAAAAGAAAAGAAAAGAAAAGAAAAGAAAAGAAAAGAGTGAAGTAATTTTTCAGCCCAAAATAGCTTAGAAGGCCAACAAGAGGGATCTAGTACATCAGGGTAGAGGTGCAATGCAAAGCAGTGCTCCAGGGCAGGCCCCACCCTGGCAACAGACTTTGGGCACAGCTAAATCAACAACAAAGGCTTCTGAAGCTCTTAGTCATAGATGATAAGGAGAATCAGACAACTTCTCAGAGATTACAGGGGTCCTTTCACTGTCTCTAGATGGAAGACACTTGTTGCCTGGTCCATATGAAAGATTCAGGAAGTAGTTCTGGGACAAAGTCTCAGGGGGAGGAGGAACTAGTACACACCAGATCTTGAGGCCACAAGGGAGCAGTAGACCCTGGTCACAGTTCCAAGGTAGAAGAGAGTGCTTGTCATTACTCACAGAGCAGAGCAGGGGCCTGAAGAGTATTACCTTTGAAGGTTTTTGCTCTGAAAGTAACTGCACAAAGAACCTTCTCCTTAACCTCAAGTACAAAGCCCAACTTTTAACAGTTTTTTAAAATTAAAGGAAATGAAAAAGATTGGAAAATGAGCAAACAACAAAAAAAAGAAACTAACACCCAGGAATATAATACACAAATTCCAGAACTCCCAGGTAAAAGTGAAAATATTTCAAGCAGTCAAAAAGATACAATTCAAATATTATACAGCCACATTCAAGATAACACAAGATTTAGCAGCATCTACATTAAAAGGATTGGAGGGCCTGGAATATGATATTCCTGAGAGCAAAGGTGTGTGAAAGAGAATTTAAACTCTGTTTATTTTAACTTAATCAGTCAAGAATTTGGAGTCTCCCATCTTTCACACTTACTTAGTCATTAACACTTAATCCTAAAAGACCACAAACACTGCCCTCCAAACCCCCAACCCCAGTGCTAGGCAAACTGGGAGACTATGATTGGTTCCTGAGATGTGATAGACCAGCCCACAGTGAAAGGAAGGAGAAACCAGAGAGAGACAGGAAGTGATGTGGAGAAACCTGCTTATAAAAGCCAGGGGAGGGCATTCTGAGTAATTCTGCTGCCTTGATGGCTTTTGCTGAGGGAGGACTTCTACATTGGTGTCTCAGTGTTGGATTTCTGCTGTGTTTGGTGGCTCTTGCTGAAAGAGGGATTCTGCCCAATGAGTGTTTCTGCATTGGACTGCTTCTGCATTGGAGATTGATTCTGGGGGAGCCTTTGTTAGAGTTGAGCTGGATTTCTTCAGATCAGCAATTATAGGGTCTTTACCTGAGCAATATTTTCTTCCTCCTTCCTACATTTACCCCTTTACTATCTCTACCCTGCTGTAATAAAGCCACTAACGCTACTAACAGACTTTTGACTTAAGAGCTAATTTTTACAAAGACCACAATTTTTTTTAAAATTCTTATATTTGCCAAACCCATTTTAATTATTACAGTTGCTAGGACTTCAAACAAGAATCACTTGCCCAGCAAAAATGAGCAAAATCCCTTAGGGTTAAAAATGGATATTCAATGAAATAGAGGAGTTTGAAAATTCTTGATGAAAACACCAGAGCTGAGTGAAAAATCTGGCTCTCGAATACAAGACTTGAGAGAAACATAAAAAAGTAAACAGGAAAGAGAAATCAAAAGATATTCAATAAGGTTAAATTGTGCATTTCCCTACATGGGGAGATGATTCTTATAACTCCAAAGAACTTTATCATTATTAGAGAGTAATGATATGACTTGAATATGATGGGATGATATAAAAAATAAAATTAAATCATAAGAAAGTGGAATGCTTTGGGAGAAGGGAGAAGGGGAAAATAGAACGGGATAAATTATTTCATATAAAAGAGGCATGAAGAGCTTTTAAAATGTAGAGGAAGATGGAGGAGGTAGGGAGAGGAGCATGTGAATTTTACTCTCACTGGAACTGATTCAACAAGGGAAAAACATACACAATCAATTGGATATAGAAATTGATCTTACCCTACAGTAAAGTTGTGGGGGAGGGGAAAATTGGGGGAGATGTTATCAGAAACTAAACATGGGCAACTAGGATGGAGAGTAATACACAGTAATCATAATGGTACAAAATTTTTTCACACATTTCTAATAAAGGCCTCATTTCACAAATACATAATGAGTCAAATATATAAGAATAAAAATCATTCCCAAATTGATTAATGGTCAAAGGAAATAGACATTTCTCTGACAAAGTAATTAAAGCTCTATATAGTTATGCAAAAAATGCTCTAAATCACTTTTAGTTAGAGAAATACAAATTAAAACAACTCTGAAGTACCACACCTATCAGGATTGGCTATTATCAGAGAAAAGGAAAATGACAAAACTTGGAGAAGGTGTGAGAAAATTGAGAAACGAATACACTATTGGAGGAGGTGTGAACTGATTCAATCATTCAGGAGAACCATTTGGATACCTATTCAAAGGGCTATAAAAGAGTATACACTTTGACCCAGAAAGAATATTACTAGAGATAAAAAACAAAAGGAGGACACATACATACAAAAATATACAAAGCGGCCCTTTCTTTGGTTAGAATTAGAATTAGAAAGTGAGGGGATGCCCCTTAGTTGGGAAATGGTTGAGTAAATTATAGTGTATGATTTTAATTTTAATGTGCTATAAGAAATGACAAGGAAGAGGAGATCAGAAAAACCTAGAAAGACTTACATGAACCAAATAAGCAGAACCAGTGGAACACTGTGGACAGTGACAGGAATGGCAATGAACAACTGTGAATAACTTAGCTATTCTTAGCAATTGGATAATTCAAAACTATCCCAAAGAATTCATGATAAAAATGATATTTGCTTCCAGAAAAAAGAACTGATAAGAATCTGAATCCAAACCAAAGCAAACTTTTAAAAATTTCTTTTTTTTTAAACCCTTAACTTCTGTGTATTAGTTCCCTGGTGGAAGATTGGTAAGGGTAGGCAATGGGGGTCAAGTGCCTTGCCCAGGGTCACACAGCTGGGAAGTGTCTGAGGCCGGATTTGAACCTAGGACCTCCTGTCTCTAGGCCTGGCTCTCACTCCACTGAGCTACCCAGCTGCCCCCAAAAATTTCATTCTTAATTCTTTTTTATTCACATTTCCTTCCACAAAAGGATTAATATGGGAAAATGTTTTACATGATTATATATGCAAAATATATATGAGATTTTTAACATCTCAAAAAGGGGAAGGAGGGAGAATATTCAAGACTCAATGTTCTTTAAAAAATGTTGGAAGGGACTTCTGGGTTAAGATGGCAGCAAAGTTGAAGCAGCATGCTTAATCTCTCCTAACCCACCTGCACAGGACTCCTCAAAAGGACACAAAAAACAAATCCAGATGAACAATGGGACCCCACAATAGGGCACAGCATTGATGGTACGATGGTACGTGGGATCTGGGCATTTCCATGCTATAAAGGGGTGAAATAGCTCTCACTAAAACTCAAGCTTACCAACACCCCCACACCCCCCCACACACACACACACCACCTACAGTGCCAAAGTGAGATCACAAGAGTTAGAGCAAGTTTGGGGCAATACATTAAGTTCTTGGCAGCTACCTGGAGCCACAAAGGACTGGCTCCTGAGAACAGCAAGACTTAAGACCCAAAGAGGCTAAAGAATGCAGACTTTGAAAAAAATGACTATTCTACCCAAATTAATTTACTTATTTAGTGCCATACCTATCAAACTAACAAAAAAAATGTGTTTACTGAATTAGAAAAAACTATAACAAAGTTCATTTGGAAGAACAAAAGATCAAGAATATCAAGGGAAATAATGAAAAAAAAATATGAAGGAAGGTGGCCTAGCAGTACCTGATCTTAAACTGTAATATAAAGCAGTAGTCGTCAAAACAATAATGGTACTGGCGAAGACACAGAAGGGAGGATCAGTGGAATAGACTAGGGGTAAGCAACCTCAGCAAGACAGTTTATGATAAATCCAAAGAAGCCAGCATTTGGGACAAAAACCCACTATTTGACAAAAACTGCTGGGAAAATTGGAAAACAATATGGGAGAGATTGGCCCTAAATCAACATCCCACACCCTATACCAAAATAAACTCAGAATGGGTAAATGACTTGAATATAAAGAAGGAGACTATAAGTAAATTAGGTGAGCACAGAATAGTATCCTTGTCAGATCTCTGGGAAAGGAAAGATTTTAAAATCAAGCAAGAGCTAGAAAAAACTACAAAATGTAAAATGAATAATTTTGACTACATTAAACTAAAAAGGGTTTGTACAGACAAAACCAATGCTGCCAAAATTAGAAGGGAAGCAGCAAATTAGGAAAAAAATCTTTATAACAAAAGACTCAGACAAAGGTCTAATTACTCAAATATACAAGGAGCTGAATTAATTGTACAAAAAAATCAAGCCATTCCCCCCAATCGATAAATGGGCAAGAGACATGAATAGGCAATTCTCAGATAAAGAAATCAAAACTGTCAATAAGCACATGAGAAAGTGTTCTAAATCTCTAATAATTAGAGAAATCAAAACAACTCTGAGGTATCACCTCACACCATTTATAGCCACACTCTTTGTGGTGGCAAAAAATTGGAAAATGAGGGAATGTCCTTCAATTGGGGAATGGCTGAACAAATTGTGGTATCTGTTGGTGATGGAATACTATTATGCTCAAAGGAATAAACAACTGGAGGAATTCCATGTGAACTGGAATGACCTCCAGGAATTGATGCAGAGTGAAAGGAGCAGAACCAGGAGAACATTATACACAGAGGCTGATACACTGTGGTACAATCGAACATAACTTCTCTACTAGCAGCAATGCAAGAATCCAGAGCAAGGCTGAGGGACTTATGAAAAAAAAACTATCCACATTCAAAGGAATACCTGTGGGAGGAGAAACATAGAGGAAAACAACTGCTTGAACACATGGGCTGACGGGGATATTATTGGGGATGAAGACACTAGACGATAACTCTAGACCAACTATCAATAATATGGAATTAGGTACTAATCAATGATACATGTAAAACCCAGTGGAATTGTGTGTTGGCTAAGGGAGGTTAGGGGAGTTTGGGGAGAGGGAAAGAACGTGAAACGTGTAACTATGGGAAAATACTCAAAATACAAAAAAATAAATAGATGAATGTTAAAAAAAAAGAAAAGAAAAATGTTGGGAAATGTTTTTACATGTAATTGGGGGAAATAAAATTTTAAAATTGTTAAAACAGATTGCTTATAGTCATTAGAATCAAGAAAGGCAGCATCATGAAGAAAATGGCATCTGAGCTGAACCTTGAAGAAAAGTCAGTACTGTCAATAGGCAGAGGATGAAATTTGAGGAAGATAATATGCTAAGCATAGAACAATATGCACAGAAAGGCAAGGAAGGATAAGATTTGGTAATCAATTTACTTAAGGAAGAATACATGTAAGACGGTGGAGTAGAAGCAGGGAAAGCTTGAAATCCTATGAATTCTCTCTAACCAATCTTAAAAGAACACTCCAAAATGAATACTGGAATGTAAGAGCCAAGGAAGAGATGCTATAAAAGGAAACTCACAGAAACAGTTAAGGGGAGTGTTCCTGTCTCTTCAAGGAGTTTGAAGAGAGTACTTCCTGCCATTGGTCTAACCAACAAGGAGGTTACCTGACTTTTGGAAGCCATTTGGTTCATGTTTTCTGTGATTCAGCCACCCAGCCATGGAGTCCTTGAGTGAGATATCCTGTCCACCTTTCTTCACTGTAGTCCACAACTGAGTTCCTGAGATCTGGTGTCATAAGGGATTTTGTACCAACTAAGAAGAACCTTAACTGAGTTATCTGTCTGTGAAATTGAGCCCAGAGCCAACTTGGCTGAGACGAAGAGGGTGGATTCCTGAGTTCATCTCAACCTATCTGCTACTGATAACTAACTCTTCAAATATTATTATATTTATTATATTATTCATTCTCTTACAATATACACATAGCTCAGACAGCTGTATATCCTGGCAAAGTTTAAGGTTGATATTCTAATACCTATTTTGAACCAAAAGGTAGTATTGTTTAATATAGGGGTCGGCAACATATGGCTCTTTTGAGGGCCAGATATGGCTCTTTCTGCAGGAGTCATAAAGTCAATTTTTTCAGGCCCTGTTACAGGAGCACACACTGTAAGCACTATACAGCTCTCATGAAATTACATTTTAAAAAATGTGGCGTTTATGGCTCTCACGGCCAAAAAGGTTACTGACCCCGGGTTTAATGAATAATATATTAAACTAGAGAAGGCAAATCATTTTATTGCTTTCTGCCTCAGTTTCTTCAATTGTAAAATGAGTAGGCTAGATAAGATCATCTCTAAGGTAACATCCAGTTCTAAAATGTTAGGAATTTTGAATCAGGATGCAAATTACTTTCTATCAAATTACAGGGACTTTTACATATATATATATACATACATATGTATATATACACACAGAGACATATATATATATATGATTTTACTCATATGTATTTGATTTTATATAGAGATATATATAGATGTCCCAAAATTATGAATGGGTAGATTCCAAATTGTTTCTTAATCAAATTATTTGGAATGCAGAATGCATTTCTCATTGAAACAATGTAACACACAGTGGCTGAATTGCCAAGCCAATCCACAAAAAGGCTATTAGCCCATAAGCTGCTAAAATATTTTTTTAATTATATCCCTCTCTGCCTATAGAAATCATAGCAATTCTTCCTCTATGAAGCCTTATCAGATCAATCTACTCATAAGCTGACCCATCCATCACCTCTTCTATGAACTTTTATACCACTATACCTGCATTATCATATGCATTTTTGTTGTCTTTTAGTTTATTGTGTACAAGTCTTCTATTCCTTCTACTAAGTCAGAAATTTCATTTAGGGCAAAAACAGTGTCATATTTATCTCTCTATTTCCCTCGAGTTGTTCCTAAAACTGTTCTAGTTTGCAGAGGTTTTAGGGATATTTTTTGACCTAGCATGGTCAAATGAATTTTTTAAAGATTTAAAAGTCACAAAAAACTTTCACTACAAATTCTTGAAATAAGTAAATTGAACTAAATCATCTCTAAAGTCCATTATACGATGAAACTCTGTGATTCTATGTACATTGTCAGCCATCAGTCTACATTTACCTGCCCCTCCAAATAGGGCACAATAACAAAGGTAACATTTCCAATATGAAAGTAAGCCATCAAGAGATTACCTCCAATATTCTTCATAAAATTGGGGGAAGGAAGAAGGAGAAAGTCTACTGTGGGCTCCATGTATTTATTCACTGAGCCTGAACCTCAATCTGTGGAAAATCTTAACTTTTCTCTATCAAAGTTTTTCTATCTACAAAATAGAAAGAATCCCATGTTATTTTCCTACGTTTTAAAATTATTTTGATGGGTTAGACCCGTGATGGTGAACCTATGGCTTCTATGCCAGAGATGACACGCCTAGACCTCTCTGTGGGCATGCATGCCAAGGATCCAGTGCCCCAAGGACCCAGTTTGCACATCCCTGCAGCACAGAGTTTGTCAGAGTTCCTAATTAGAAAGCCAGAGGGAGGTGCAGCTGGACTGCTCCCATCCCCCTCTCCCCAGCAGGAGTTAGTAAACAGGTCTCTTCAAGACAGTATCCCTTGCAGGACAAAACTGCCCCACTCCATAGAGAATACAATGGCCTTTTAATATCTTTGGCCAGAATGAGACAAAAACAACTATGTCTTTACTATCAGAAGCAATCAGTGTCTTTACAATATAAACTATTTTGGGGATCTGGGGATGTGTCTTTTGAGTTTGTAATTTAAAAATGTTCAAAATTGTAGTCCAGTGATTTAGGAATAAGACTTATGAACCAGAGGCTAGGCTAATAGCCTCTCAGCTCCCTACCCCAGTTTCTTTCACAAGCAAACTTGGGCTGCTTTAATTTGCATTCTTTGTCCTCTTACCTCTTACTAGCTTCAATTTGCATTCAAAGAGGCCTGAGAGAGAAGAGTGGGCTAGAAGTTCTGGAAAACACAATAGTGGTTTGTCAGTCTCCCAATAAGTCCTGCAACCAGATTAAAACCTGATTTTAACCCTTGACCATTTGCTAAAAAGGTTAATTTAGAGGATAGCCCCTTTTAGGAAGGCTAGAATTTGATGGAGTAAATGTGTCAGGATGATATTATTTTACCTGAGGGTTATATTTTCCTATAAATAAGGGGTTTTCCTATAAGCTGGGGCTTTTTCCCCTAGGTTTGAGGGGATAATAATTGCTCACAGTAGGGCACATAACTAGGGGGAAGCAGTGCTTGCCTCCAGCATTTCTCCCTCTCCTCAAGCCTGACTACATCACCTGCACCCCCCCAACCCCCTCACCCCCCACCTAGCAATTCAATAGGAGTGCTTCCTACCTCCCCTGGGTGGAGTAGAGGGGAAGCAGTTTGCCCAGCACTCAGTGTGGGGAGGGGCACAGAATGTGGGGGGGTGGGGGTGGGGCACAGAACTTGGTCTGGGGTGGGTAGGGCCTGGTACTCCATCTCCATGTACTAACCCTGTGACTGGGTTAGACTCATTGTTGCATCTTTATTTTTTTCCAACACACAAACCAAAAAGAGGGAGTTTTGAAATACTTTTCAAAAGTACTTTATACTGAGGAAAAATTATATTTTTCTAGCTATTAATACTATGTTTTTCTATACCTCTATATTTTCTTCCTTTTTTTTCTTTTTCCTCACCTAAAATCAGGCCTCCTTTGCTAACTCAAGATAATTATGCAATACCTAACTAAAACAATATCATAATCTCTCTTTTAGCTCAATAAAATCAATGCTACTTGCTGATTTGCTACAGTATTTACTTTTCTGAGATCAAGAATAAAGTTCAAGGCAAATCTACTAGATTATTCAAGATGGAAGTTTTCAGGGATTCTTATATTTCTGAAAAAAAATTACTTCATATCTTGGTCCCACTGCAATCAAGCATTAAAAGAAAATATTAGTTCAATACTAGACATGCCGTAATTACATGTCTCTGACGACCCCCCCCCCAGTCTAATTCTCCTTACTTCTGTAGTCAGTCTAAAAAAAACATACTCCCTTTCTCTCTTCCCTCCTCCCCACTCTATTGGCAGAAACAATATTTGTGCCCCCTATAGTCTCAGGAACAGACAGACTGGTCCTTGTATGTGGGTTAGTACTGAGTATTCCAGTCCCTTCCAAGATGAGTGCTTAGTGATCCTTGATTTACCCCAATTCCACACTTACTTCCTCCAAGCAAAAGAACAGGGTTCAGTAGGGGAGAGGAAGGAAGTAAAGGGTTGCTCGACTGGCTTCCACTGCACTAGTCCCAGCACCGAGATCCATTAAGACAATAAATAGCCTAGCTACTGAAAAGTAGAAGCATGCTTGAGAGCCCAAAATTCAAACTCTTCACCTTTAGAACTGGGTGTCTTTTCCATGGAAATTTTATCTGGCAGCTTCCCTTTTCCTAGGGGCAGTATATGATCATAAGAAAACATAAACTCACTTCTTCTAAACAACTTCTTACTGCTACCAAGTACCCTTACCACTGATCAGGCAATCATGCCCTTGCTTCTGAAAGAAAGGAAGATAATGAATGCAATTTGGGATGGTGAAAAGGAAAATTTCTCTGGTGTTTCTAAAGGCAATCATGAGAAAGAAAAAAACTGGTGCCAATCTTTAGTTGCAAAATGATCATTGCATATCTTGCTGACATTATAAGGATGAAGGTAAGGAAAAAGAATTTTGGGGGGGAGAGAATGTTGCACGAGAGGAACATGAGACAAGAAGGGGACTTGAAGACAGTAAGGAATTCTGGGAAGGCTTCCTGAGGAAGGGGTCTTAGGTTTGGGGAGCTCAATGAGGGAGGAACAAACAGAAGTTGTACCTATGGATTTTCCCCAATCAGAGTTGAATCCAGAAACCCTGTTCTCTGTCAGGAGGCATATTCCCATGACCAAGACTAAAACATCTTGTCCATTGCGGGGCGGGGAGGAGTCTGGACTCTACCTGGGAGCGGACTCCCAAATCTCCCCAAGCTCAACCTTGCCTTTCTAAAAGACCCTATTAAACATAATTATATTAAAGCTTATAGACTAGAACTAAAGATGGAGGGAAGGGAAAGAGAAGCTTTGGGTGGAGCCTGAATTGGTTCCCCAAAGTGAAGGACCTTGGGTTAGACATTTAGGGTGACCTAATTCCCTCCGACCACTACCTTCATCAATCATCTCCTTAATAAATACATTAGCAGTCAGATAACATTCCGGATTTATTGCAAGACAAGAGGGGAATGAGGTCTCATAGCTTTTGCCTGGCTGAATCCATCTCTGAGCCAGACCTCCTGTGGAGCTGACAACTGGATGAGGGGAGGCTTGTGGAGACCCTGGTTCTAGGCCAGATCAGACAAGGTCTTCTCATACCTCATTTTGTGTGAAAGTCTTTTCTCTAAACTTTGAGGGCTGGCACACCTTCCCTGGATGACCACCATCTGGAAGAAACCCCTCTCAAGTTACTCCAGTATTAGTGGTACCACAAGAGAGGGAAGAAAGAATTACCACGCTGACCCATCTCTCTTTCTCACCTAAACCCTCTCTATTTGGGCCATTAATACAACATCTAGCAACTCACTGCTGTTTTTCCTGAAATTGTTCCACAATCTATTTACTAGAAAGCACCAGATTATGATTAAAGTCCTATATAGGTTAAATTGAATTTTAATAAGCCTTAAAATTACAAAACTCTCATAATCTATCTCTCTTTTTTAAAAAAATCAATAATGATAATTTAACTGCCCCTAATTACATACTTCCAGAGACACTTTTTACAACCTGTATTATCTCTGCCCTTGTAACAATATTAAATCAAAAGTCACTAAAATTATATGCAAGTAGCTCGTGATGTCAAAATGCTGGGCTATTGGAAGGGCTAGGCTAGGGTTGCATGTAATTCCTCTAAATGTTTAGTTCAATATTAGAGCATCTGTATCTACTTGAAAACCATCTGGGAATAATGGTCTGAAGGCATTCTAGTGTGAAGTAAACTGTATTTACTTGCCTAACAATCCAGGAGTGAAATAATTGAATGAAATGAGCTTTGATTTAATATTTCACAGAAAGAGAACTGTGTTTGGTCTTATTTTATCCTAACATTCTGTTAACAGTAGCGCCTTCAGGTTATTTTCCCCCCACAGGGGAGAAAAAAGAATGTTGTAACCACTTAGTACTATAACATTTTAATATTTATTGGCTTGTATAATAAGAGTCCCTTGAGTTCCAGTAAGCTTTACAAAGTATCTTAAAAGAAACAACAGAATTAAAAATGCCCTTCCTTCTAATTGTCTTTAGATTGTCCAGAAAGGAGAGAGTTTCTGACTTTTCTAATCAAATAGTCACATATATCCAGCACTAAAAACAGGAAGAGAATCATACAAGTATAGGAAAAGAATTTGGGCACTATTTACTATGAATCTATTTTCCTTTTCCAATGATCTATAAGATCTGAATAGTTAAAATCATTTTATTCTGCCGTCTGTTTTCTGAAACTAATCCAAGTTCTGAGGTACACACATTCTGATAACCAACTAGAAATTAGAAATACTCTTATTTTATTTAGTTTATATTTATTCTCAAAAAACAATCATGGGAAACACCCTCTATAGTCATAGCAGGATCTATCCTATTCCTTTCCTTCTAAGAAGCAATGGCAAGAGCTTTCAGTATACAACTTTGACAATTTAACTAACTAATGCTGTTTTAACTATAATACCTAAATCCAATATGGTGCTTTCTACATTTTGCCTACCTAGAAATACAGTTTTAATTTTCAGTTTTGAATGAGATGAATGCCAGAAATAAATCCTCAGTCCATTGTGCACCCAAAGGCAAAACTAACCATAGTCTCCCATCATACATTTTGAAGTCTAATATGAAAGGGCATTTTTATAGTTGGAAGCATAACTCACATTTCATGGAAAATGCAGCCATAGGCTTTTTTATTTAACAAAGGAACAAATTAAAGCTACTTCATGTTTTAAAATATCTTGCAAAATCAAAAAATTCTTTAAAGTCAGTTTAATCTCCAAAGAAACAAGAGCCATGGAGTCACACTGCTAGTTCTGATTTCAGAACAATTTATATTCAATTCTAATACCATAATTTGGAGTAAAAACTTAAGCTCTCTTGATTTGTAGTCCAGTGCTTTTCCTACTACCGATTTTAACATATACATTGACTATAAATGATATCATACCCCAAAAGAGAAATCGGTGATGAGTCATTCAATAAGGCAGAGCTGATCTAAAGGAAATTCAAGTTAAGACCTAAAGACAAAAGCCTTTGCCAATATACCATGGAATGTTACTGATTTGACAAATTATACTCAGATCAAGGCTATCATATTTAAAAAATAAAAAGCCCTTTCCTCATGCCTGAATCCCACCCCCATATAAAAATGGTTAGTATGGTCTATTCCATAATAACCGTGGTATCCCATGCCACATTAATGTATATAATTTAACAGATTTACACAAACACCTTTAGGATCCTTTTAAAGGCACCAAGTCTCATCTTTATATATTCTAATCATATATCACTCACTAATAAAGTTTCCCAGTATATATTTTATGCCATGCCTATGCAAGAAAACCTTAAAACAACATGGAACTTGTGATTCTATTATGCTCAACTGGATAAGCATGCCTACTATTTGCAGAATCCTATGTGTCATATTTTGGGATGAAAAGATAGGAAAAGAATATCTGTTCTAATGGAGCCTGTAATCTATTGTAGAATGGGTGTGGAAATATATGCACAAATGGCCACAATATAAAATAAAACATGGGCACAAGAGAAATACTAAGAATGATATAAAAGGTTCAAGGAATTGAAGGTTATTCAGAATTTAGGGAGATTGTAATCAAAGAACACTTCACTAGAGATGATAGGACTTATGGTCATAATAATCACTGAAAAAAAGTTTATAAAAGTTTGTAAAACTTTTATCTATGTTCACAAGTCATGAGAAATATTTCTGGTAAGACTGGGACCAGGGGATACCTAATTAAGAAGAACTTAGAAACTTTTGTTTTTAAATAACATTCCAGAAACATTTAATAAAATTCAAGTCACAATGCAAAATCAAATTATTATATCTAACTCCATATAATCCTAGTGAAAATACAAATACCATTATTCATCACTGAATACATTGCTTGAGCTAAATAAAAATAAAGACAAAATAAGAAGTCTTGTATTTATAAAAATAATTTCTTCCACAAACCAAAGCCCCTCATTAATCCCTAATATTCCTTAAAAGACCTAAAGAAAGACCCCTAAACACATGTGTATTCCCCAGAAAAGATTTGATAGGAAATCAAATCAAGAAGAGTCCAAAACATAAGAAGACACGGATGGGTTCAATTTACATTGCAAGATGCAGCATCCCTGCAGATAAGCTCTAAAATCCACAAAAGTAAAGTAGTCTTTAAGTTAAGGGGAAATTCGAATGGTAATCTTTTAATAGTCACATAAGCTATGGTATAGAAACACAAAGATTAATTTCAAAAAGCCAAACCATCAGAAGATCAAAAATTAAAACCTTGATGATCAGGGCCCCATTCATAAATATTATCAAGCATGTCAAACAGGAGAATCTTATTTATCTCTACCATAATACAATGGCAGAATCCTGAATAGTTTATGAAACCAAACCCTATCCCCAGCTACTGAGATTCAAAGATGTGGAAATCAAATATACCTATTGCCTGCAAATAAATACTTTCTTGTCTTTCAAAGAGTAAAGTTATTTCACTAAAGCTTCCTCTTTACATTGAGTTGAAGCAAGCTGGGAAGGAGTTGAAAGAATCATTCAATCAATCAGCAGTGTCTGGTATCGTAAGCCTTGTGCCCAAAATCTCTTCTCCCCTTTCCCCTTCCCTCCCCTTCCCTTCCCTTCCTTCCCCTCTCTTCTTCTCTCCCTGAATCCACAATAACTATTACTGTTGTATACATGTTATAGTGTCAAATTCAAAATTAGTTCTTGGACTTTAAAATGCTACTGTGACAAGCCATTGTTTTTAGTTACCAATAATGTTTCTTTTTTCTCCTTTTCATCCAAAACTCCCAAAGCATCATTTCTGAGAAAAATATTAGATTTCTGGAAAGTTTAAGCTAATCTGAATTGGCTACTTTTTGATACATACAAATGGGAAAGATATATTTTTCCAATGAAAAATAAATGTAATATTTTTGGCCATGTATATTTATAGACTGGCTCTTAAACTACAGATGGGGCTAGTTTTTTTGTTGTTGTTGGGGTTTTTCTTATGAGTAGGAGCTAGGTGTGGTTGGGAAATAACTTTAAAATAAAAAATTATTTTTCCAAACAGGGTTCAAAAATTTGCTAGTTTTGTACAGTATAGCCTTAACATTTTATTTTAATTCAAAGAATAAATGAGTTCTCTGTGCTTGTATACATAGATGAAATATTGATCTCTAAAACCAACAGCTGCAGTAAACAACTCCTATTATTACAACTAAGTTTATTTTTGTTATTTAAACTCTCTTTTATGGAGTATGAAAAATTAGTATCTTAAAGGACCAGCTGACAAAAGTCCTTAGCCAACAACTTTGACACATCATGGAAAATCCTTCTTTACTTCAATATTGTTATTGGAAATCCTAATGAAACTAAAAATGGACATTAACTGCCCTTGATGGAAATGAGCAGATTCTAGATACCTGAAGCTTAGTTCCTCTCTGTCACCCTTATATGTCAAAACATTTATTAGGGTTAAATGAGTATAAAAGGAGCAGGGTTCTCCTTACTACTACAGTAATCTTCCCACAAGAACCATCTAAATACAAAAGAACTGATTAAAAAAGAAGCTATTAAGACAAAACTGCTATTCGATATCTGTTATTTACATCATCATACTTTACCTCCCCCCCAAAAAAACCACTTTCTTATTAGGCAATAGTCATTTTTGATATTATAGTTCATGCACAATAATGTTTTTGACCAATAGTGTCCCATTGCCGAGTATTTAATGAAAAATGCATCCATGGTTGAATGAACTATTGCAAGAGGTCATTCTCACACACACACACACACACACACACACAGAATATGAACCTAATTTCCTGTTTAATATCATGTAAAACTAAACCAAAATGAGATGAACTGAGATTAACATAACATATTTTTGTCTGATTGAATTACTACAAAATTATTCTCCATACAGTATAATGGTAGTTGCTTTATATACATTGTAAACAACAAACACACAATGATAAGACAAGATTTTATGGAACCGAAATGTTTTTCTTTTCATCTCTTTATTTCTCAACTTTTTTCATAGTCATGGCATCACACAACTTAAGAGACCACAGGAAAACAGATTTGGAGTAAGAAAGAATCTTAGCAATAATGTATCTGGTACAATCCTCTCATTTTATAGATGAAAAAGTTAAGGCTTAGAAAAATTATTTGCCAAGGATCACATAGAACATAAAGCAATAGACCCAGGAGTCAAACCAAGTCATAGGATTGCAGCACTCTTACTATGGCATCATGCTGACAAATGACTTCATTTTACTGGATCCAAGAAAGAAAAAAAGATGTAGCCCATATTCACTTTTAGTGGTAGATCCAAGAGTAGAACATAAGTACCCTGATGATTCTCAGACCAATTGCCTTTTTTTCCACATATTGACTCTAGTTTGATTGGATAAAAGTTGCAACAGATGTCTCAACAAAAAGTAGTAAAAGGCTTGTTTTCAGTATCATATGCAGCATGTAATTACAAATGTCATTCTTCTGTTAATCTGGGGCCCCAAATGGAGGTACAACATTACAAAAGGAATATAGTGGTTCCTTGACTTTCATATTTATCTTATCTTTTCAATGGGTGGCACAGAAGAGGTACTTACTAAGTGTTTATTGAATGAATGAACATGGGACATGTGTTGGGTACAACACAGTAGGTGAAAGGCAAAAATCTTAAGAGGCAAGGGAAAAAGTAAAATGATATGTTTTTAAAACCAGGGTGAAGCCATCATGCAAAGACAATTAGTTGTGAAGGAATTTACAATATTATGAAGGAGAGTTTTGTTAAAAGAAAAACAAAAGTAAAACAGAGGACCTTAAATAAACAATTGTCCCAAATCTCTAACATCACATTCCCTAATATGACGGCTGTTACAGCACAAACCATCTGATGCTCTCAATCACTTTAACAATAGATGGATAGTTTTCCTCCCTCTCTTTCCAATTGCCATTCCTCATAGTTTCCCAGGTCCAATCCACATAGTTTCTCAGGAAAGAAAGGATGCTACAAACTTTTGCTGCCATATCCTCAACACAAACTAAGATCAAAAACTTCCAAAATTCTCTCTCTCTCTCTCTCTCTCTCTCTCTCTCTCTCTCTCTCTCTCTCTCTCTCTCTCTCTCTCTCATCAATATTGTGCTGATTGCATCAGTCCCCAGAATACTGCAGACCTTCGTAAAAAAAATTAGTACTCAATAAAATGAGTAGTCTATCCATCCACAAAGAAAACAAAAAAGGATGAAGAATGTCTATTGCAGAGATTTCGACATGCCTTAAAGCACCTTGGAAGAATAATACATATAGATCACAAATTGGGTAAAGAGTCGAATAAAAGGAGGGGATAGGGTTAGTTTGCTTTCAGGAAGTTGTAAGGCTCTTTTACTGACAAGAAGTTTCATATGAAAGCAAAGATCCACACTTTTGAAACTGATAATTTATCAATGTTACTCTGTAGCAATAAAATATGAACACTATTATCTATGAAGAACAAAAGATGAATATCACAAAGAGGGCAATGGAGAGAAGTGTAATGGGTAGTAGACAATACATAATCAAGGCGGAATTTCAAACAAAAAAGGAGCAAAATGTATTATTAAGGAATTTCATGATAGGAAGAAAAGATAGACTATATGGGGCAAGACTAAAAGAAAACAGGCAGAAAATCAAGTGTTCCACTATCCAGATATTGGAAAAAATTAGAAAAAAAATGGAAGAAAGCTTCCATTACGTTGAATGGACCTACAATAGCAAATATTTTGAGAGAAAATGGAGAAGAGTTTTAAAAGATTGAAAGGTGTGGATGGGTTCTGATCTTCATTGTTGAAGAAATAAATCCACATGAGTATTTAGGCATCACTAGAGTACTGATAATGGCCCTTTATTTGAGAAGGGGGTCACAAAATGCTTTTTTTTAAATTATTTATATTTCCCCCAATTACATATAAAAATTATTTCTGACACTTAACAAAAAATTTAAGTCTTGAATTCTCTTCCTACTTGCACTGAGATAGTAAGCAATCTGATAGGATAAAGATTTTATATGTGTAATCATGTAAAACATTTTTCCATATCAATCCTTCTGTGGAAAGAAACTCAAACAAAAAAAAATTAAGAAATAAAGTAAAAAAAGTTTACTTTGGTTTGGATTCAGACTCCATCAGTTCTTTTTCTAGAAGTAGATGGCATTTTTTATTCTGAGTCCTTTGAGATTGTTTTGGATCTTTATATTGCTGAGAATAGCTAAGTTATTCACTTATTGCCATAACAATGTTCTCCTGGTTTTTTTTACTTCACTCTGCATCAGTCTGTGGAAGTCTTTTTAGGTTTTTCTGAGCTCCTCCTGCTTATCATTTCTCATATCAAAACAGTATACCATTACAACATATAACTTAACCAATCTCCAATTGATGGGTATTCCCTCATTTTCCAATTCTTTGCCATCATAAAAAGAATTGCTTTAAATATTTTTGTACATATAGAACAATTTTCCTTCTTCGTTTTCTATCTCTTTGGAATGCAAACCTCTTAATGGTATTGCTGGGTCAAAGGGTATGCATTGTTTTATAGCCCTTTGGGTATAAATCCAAATTACTCTCCAGAAAGGTTGAATCAGTTTACAACTCCTTCAACAGTACATCAGTGTCTCAATTTTCCCACATCCCCTCCAAGTTTTGCAATTTCCCTTTTCTGTCATAAAAGTTCTAATCTGTTGGGTAGTAGGTTTTAGTTTACATTTCCCTAATTAATAGTGATTTAGAGCATTTTTCACATTACTTTAGAGAGCTTTAATTACTTCATTTATATCCTTTGAACATTTATCAATTGGGGAACAACTTGTATTCTTATACATTTGACTTATTTCTCTATATAGTTGAGAAATGAGGTCTCTATTAGAGACACTTGTAAAAAAATGTGTTTTTACCATTATGTTTAGTTTATTACTCTCCATCTTCTTTCCCTGTTTATCCTTTTCTCTTTCCTTTCATTCTGTGCATAGTCAAAATGTTTAGCTTCTTACCACCATATGCCCCAATTTGCCTTCTTTTCTATCAAACCCCACCCTTCTCTCATCCCCTTCTCCTCCTATTTTCCTGTAGGGTAAGATATATTTCTATACCTAATTATGTATGTTCTTCTTTCATTGAACCAATTCAAATGAAAGTAAGGTTCAAGAACTTTCCTTCCCATCTCACCCATCTTTTCCTCTATTATAAAACCTTTCATGCCTCTTTTATGTGACATAATTTATCCCATTCTATCTTCCCATTCCCCTTCTCTCAAAGCATTCCTCTTTCTCATGGCTTAATTTTTTTCAGATATCATCCCACCAAACTCAACTAACCTTTGTGCTCTGCCTATGTATAAAATACTCTTCTAATTACCCTAATAATGATAAAGTACTTTGAAATTCCAAGTATCATCTTCCCTGTAAGGATATAAATAGTTTAACTATACGGAATGTCTTTTGATTTCTCTTTCCTGTTTAGCTTTTCATGTTTCTCTTAAGTCTTGCATTTGAGAGCCAAATTTTCCATTCAGCTATCGTCTTTTCATCAAGAATGTTTGAAAGCTCTCTGGTTCATTGAATACCAAGTTTTTCCTCTGAAGATAATGATTATGCTTAGTTTTGCTGAGCAGGTAATTCTTGATTGAAGTCCTAGCTCTTCTGCCCTCTGGAATATCATATTCTACTAAATCTGGTGTTATTCTGACTATGCCTCTATAATATTTGAATTGTTTCTTTTTGGCTATTTGCAATATTTTCTCCCTTGACTTTGGAATTCTGGAATTTGGCTATAATATTCCCGCAAATTATCCTTTTGGGATTTTGTTAAGGAGATGATCTCTGGATCCTTTCGATTTCTATTTTACCCTCTGGTTCTAGAATACCAGGGCAATTTTATTTGATAAAATTCTTGAAATATGATATCTAAGCTCTTTTTTTTATTATGGCTTTCAGGTAGTCCAATGATTCTTACATTATCTTTCCTGGATTTGTTTTCCAGGAAAGTTGTTTTTCCAATGAAATATTTTACATTTTCCTCTATTTTTCTTTTAATTCTTTTGGCTTTGTTTGATTGTTTCTTGGTGACTTATAGAATTATTAGCTTCTACTTGCCCAATTCTAATTTTTACAGAATTATTTTCTTGAGTGAACTTTTGTACCTCCTTTTCTAGTTGGCCAATTCTATATTTAAATAAGTTCTTCCCTTCAGTAGATTTTTACGCCTCTTTTGTCAATTGGTCTCTTCTGTCTTTTAAGAAATTATTTTCTTCAGTATTTCTGTGCCTTCTTTACCAAGTTGTCAAATCTTTTTTTTTTATGATTTTCCAACATCATTCTTATTTCTTTTCCCAATTTTTCTTCTACTTCTCTTGATTTTTAGAATCCTTTCTGAGTTCTTCCAATAATTCTTTTTGGGGTTGAGACCAATTAATATTTTTCTTTCAGCTTTTGGATCAGCAGTATTAACTTTATTATCTCCTCAATTTGTATTTTGGTCTTCCCTGCTACCAAAATAACTTTTTTATAGTGAATGTCCTTTTTTGTTGATTACTTATTTTCAAGGCTTTATATCTTTTAACTTTAAAAACTGGTACAGGCGGTCCATTCCTGTGGTGAAGGGATTACGGTTCCAAGCTTCAGGTTCTTTGTGCAACTACTTTAAAAACCATCTCTGGGGTTCTCTAAATTTTCAGTTAATCCAATATAGTATGGTTTAAAAAGAGGTGTTTAATAATCTCCAGGCTTATGATCTGGCCTATGAGCAACCACAAGTACTCTTTGTCTGCCTAGGAACTATGACCAAGGTCCCCTGCTCCCTTGTGAAGCAAGTGCTAGTATGTACTATTGCTCCTCCTTACTCTAGGGCCTTGATCCAGGTCTGTGACTTGGATCTGTATATGAGCAATGCAAAAGAATCTTTTACCCAGAACCAGTAAAGAGATTCCTCTAATCTCTTAAGCAGTTATTCAACCAACCTTATTATCTTTGGCTGAAAGCTCCAGAAGACTTTGATGCTAATTCAACCACCCTAAGACCTGTGCTGGCTTAATGAGGTGGGCCCTGACTTGGCATGCTACTCTGTACTCCACTTCCACTTTGAGGTATTCAATCAATCAATCAATTGATAGATCAATAGAGAGAGATTGAGAAATCAGGTGGGTCTTTGCACCTTCTCTACCACTTTAGTTCTGCCCATCCCAATTATAGTCCTTTGAAAAGAAGTATTACATTACCTCATGAAATATTTCTAATATATAAGATCTCCTAATACCTCTTCATAACTAATATATCAAAGGAAATAAAATGATTCTATATGGCTAGTCCCCTTGTTCTAGATTGGCATTAGGCCAACAATTAGAGCATCTCAACATCCTAGGTGAGAAGGGCTTAGACCTGCCATTAATCATTTCCAAAAAAGTTAATACACTACATATCTTTGAGTATCCTCTCAGGATGTTTATGTTAATAACAGTGTTAATAGTCCATCCAAGATGATACCTAGAGGGTAAGAGGGCAAATTTAAATCCATTCTGAGATGATCCACAAGCATTTCCCAATATCATAAGGCTAGGACTTTCTAACTCTGAGTTCAGGACTTTTTTTACTAATCTGCCAACCAAATACATTTCAATTTAATTCATCAGACATTTATTAAGCACCTAGTTCATGCTCATTAACCAAAAAGCATTTGCGAAGAACCAATACATGCCAGGCACTATGATAGGTGCTAGAGCTAAAAAGACAAAAATGAAAATCTCTGTCCTGAAATAGATTATATTTATTTTGAGAATTTACAATTTTATGTGCACATACAAATATATACAAAATATATTAGGTAATTTCAGTGGTGAGGCACTAGAAGTTATGGGGGATTGGGAAAGGCCTCAAAAAAAAATTCAATATGATCTAAGGTTTTAAGAAAAGTAGGGCTTCTAAGAAATAACAGTGAGGAAAGAATCAATGCCAAGAATGATGGAAAGTCATGGAAACCTAAGATGAATTGCCCTATGTGAAAAACAGCAAGAACTCCATTTTGTCAGGACGAAAGGATTTATGAATGAGAATAGCCTAGCTTGCCATCTCCCACTATATTTCCCATCATGATATTTCTAATGCATGTGTGATATGTGTCTTCTATCACAACATGAATATGGAAATATGTATTACATGAAAGTACAAGTATAGCCTATATCAGACTATTCATTGTCTCAGAGAAGGGGGAGGGTAGGAAGGGGAAAAATCTAAATTCTGAAATTCTTTTTGTTAATTTATTTTTTGCTTCAATTTATCTATTTCTGATATGGGAAGGTTGAGGTATCCCACTAGTATAGTTTTACTATCTATTTTCTCATTACACTCCTTTAGTTTTTCTTTTCAAAATCTGAATGCTATACCATTTTGTACATATATGTTGAGTACTGGTATTTCTTTATTGTCTATACTGCCTTTTATCAAGATATAATTACCTTTAGATCTTTTAATAAAATCTATTTTTGCTTTAGCTTTGTTTGAAATCATGATTGCTACTCCTGCCTTCTTTGACTCAGTAGAAGCCCAATAGATTCTGCTCTAGGTCCTTTTACCTTTACTCTATATGTGTCTACCTGACTCAAATGTGTTCCTTGTAAAAAAACTTATGGTAGGATTCTGGTTTTTAATCCATTCTGCTATCCACTTCCATTTTGTGGGTAAATTCATCCCATTTACATTCACAGTTATGATTACCATCTCTGTATTCCCCTCCATCTTGATTTCTACTTTTAATCCTGACCTTCCTCCTTTCATACTTTTCCTCCACTCCAGTGTTTTGCATTTAATCACTTCTCCCTTCCCCTTCCCTTATATTATTCCCCTTCCTACCACTTCCCTTCTTATCCCCTTCCTAATTCTCTATAGGGTCTTTTAATCAACCTCCCTGCAACTTCTCCCTCTCTTATATTACTCTCCTCCCCACCACTACCTTTCTTATTCACATTCTACATCTCTACAGGGTAAGATAGGATTCTATACCCTAGTGAATTTGGCTATTCTTCCCTCTTTAAGTGAATTCCAATGAAGTAAGGTTTAAGTATTACCCAACACCACCCTCATCCTCCTCTCCACTGTAATAACTGTTTTCCCCCCATGCCTCTTTTTTTTTTTTTTTTTTTTAAATTCCTGTTGACTCCTTAGGAGCATAGGGCCGCAACCATCTCACGCAATCGGACTCTGTTTTGGGCAACTTCCCCCAGCTGGGCCCATGTCATTCCAACTGTTTTTGTTCCATTTTCAGCAGATCTTCGCCAGGTCTGTTTTAGTCTTCCGACTTTCCTCCTCCCTGTAGGGTTCCAGCTCAATGCTTGTCTGGCTACGTTGTCTTCTGGTTTTCGTAGCGTATGTCCTATCCATCTCCACTTATGTTTCTTTATGTCCTGACTAATGGGATACTGGATTGTTCTTTCCCAGAGACTAGCATTGGAGATCTTTTCAGGCCATCTGATGTTCAAGATGTAGCGTAGACATCTGTTAACAAAGACTTGGATTTTGTTGGGTTGACTTTTGTCACTCTCCAGCTTTCTGATCCATATAGGAGGACAGCCTTTACGTTGGTGTTGAAGATTCGGAGCTTAGTGACGAGGGACAGTGCTTTGGAGATCCAGACAGACCATAAGGTGTTAAATGCCTGTCTGGCTTTGTTGATTCGGTTTCTGATGTCCTCATCTGCTCCGCCGTCCTTGCTGACTATGCTACCCAAATAGGTGAAGTGGTCCATCTCCTTGATGTTTTCTCCCTGTAGTTGGATTGGCAGGTCCTGTCTGCTGTTGACTGTGATCACCTCGGTCTTCTTCTTGTTGATCTTCAGACCTGTCTTCTCCGCTTCTTCAGAGAGTCGTGCAAGTTTGGCTTGCGCATCCTGCTGCTTGTGAGAAAGGAGACAGATGTCATCCGCGAAGTCAAGGTCCTCAAGCTGTTTGGTATGAGTCCATTGAATGCCCTTATTATTGTCCTTGGTAATTCTTCTCATGATCCAATCTATGACCATCAAAAAGATGGTCATAGATTGCAACCTTGCTTCACTCTGGTCTTCACTGTGAAGGGAGCCATCAGTTTCCCATTATGGATGACCTGGTAGGTAGAGTCTTCATATAACCGCTGGATCATGTTGATGAGCTTCGGGGGAATCCCGTAATGCTGCAATCAATCTCCAGATGATGTTCCTGTCCACGCTGTCAAATGCCTTCTCGAAATCCACGAAAGTCATATAGAGGGGAGACTGCCATTCGATGGACTGTTCGATGATGATTCTTAGGGTGACGATGTGGTCGGTGCACAATCTGTGCTGACGAACCCCTGCTTGTTCTATTCTCAGTTTCTTGTCCAAGGCCTCCTTCAGTCTTTCTAAGATTACTCTGGTCAGGATTTTGCTGGGAGCGGATAGAAGCATGATTCCTCGCCAGTTGCTGCATTGGGATAGGTCACCTTTCTTGGGTAGCTTCACTAGGTAGTCTAGTTTCCAGTCTGTCGGGATTTGTTCCTGTTCCTAGAACTTCTGCAGGAGGGGTTGTAGCATCTCCGCTGACATTTCTGGGTCTGCCTTGAGTGCCTCAGGGGGGATGCCATCTGGACCTGCAGCCTTGCCGTTTTTCATGGTCTTGATGGCTTTGATTATCTCAACTTTGGTAGGTGGGCCCGTGTTCACCTGAAGCAGTTTGGTGGCTGGTGGTATGTCCGGAACAATTGGTGGAGGCGGTCGGTTCAGGATTTCTTCAAAATGCTCTGCCCATTGGGCTCTCTGCCCTGCATCGCTTGTTATTGTCTTGCCAGTCTTGTCCTTCACTGGCTTGCTAGGGTTGTAATTCTTTCCCGATAGAATTCTTGTTATTTCGTATAGCCTCTTCATGTTCCCCTGCCCAGCTGCTGTTTCTGCTTCTTCGGTCATATCGTGAATGAACCGTCTCTTGTCATGTCTTGCGCTCTTCTTGACTTGACGGTGCCTCTTTATGTTATATAATTTACACCATTTTATTTCTCTCTTCCCATTTCTTTTAGTATGATCCTCTTTTTTACCCTTAGGTTTTTTTAACATATCATCCTAAACAGCTTACTATTATGTCCTCTTTGAATACTTTTTCTAACTACTATGATAATGATAACAATTTTGAAAAGTTACAGATATCATTTTTCCACATTGGAATATAAACAATTTGCCCTTATTTTAGTCCTTACATTTTTTCTCTTTTCTTATTTACCTTTTTATGCTTCTCTTAAATTTTGTATTTTAACATCAAATTTTCTATTTAAGTCCAGTCTTTTCTTCAGGAATACTTGGAAATTTCTTTTATTAAATGACCATACTTTTCCCTGAAAGAATATAGTCAGTTTTGCTGGGTAAGTGGTTCTTGGTTGTAAACCCAGTTCCCTTGCCTTCTGGAATATCATATTCCAAGCCTTCCAATCTTTCAATGTGGAAGCTGCCAGAACCTGTGTAATCCTGACTGGGGTTCCATGATATCTGAATTGTTTCTTTCTGGCTGCTTGTAGTATTTTCACCTTGGCCTAGGAGCTCTTGAACTAAGTTATAACATTCCTGGGAGTTGTCATTTGGAGATTTCTTGCAGGAGGTGATCTGTGGATTCTTTCAATGCCTATTTTTACCCTCTTGTTCAAGAATATCAAGGCAGGTTTTTTTGGATAATTTCTTGTAATATGATGTATGAACTTTTTTTTTTCGTCATGACTTTCAGGTAGTCCAATAATTCTTAAGTTGTCTCTCCTGGATTTATTTTCTAGGTCAGTTTTTTTTTCAATGAGATATTTCATATAGTCTTTTTTTATCCTTTTGATTTTGTTTTATTGCTTCTGGATATCTTGTGAAATTATTAGCTTCTGTTTGCCTAATTTTTTAAGACTTAATTTCTTCCATGACCTTTTGATCCTCCTTTTCCATATGGTCCATTCTACTTTTCATTATACTCTTTTCTTCAGTGAATTTTTTTGCCTCTTTTTCCAGTAGAACAATTCTGTTTTTTAACAGACTTTTTCTTTCCTTGGATTTTTGTGTCTCTTTTTCCATTTCACCAATTTTGCTTTATGAGCTTTTATTTTCTTTTTCCCATTTTTCTTCAACCTGTCTTATTTAGTTTTTTAATTCCTTTTTGAGTTCTTTCAGAGTGTGAGACTAATTTCCATTTTTTGTTTGTTTTTTTAAGTTTTGCTTGTAGTTGCTTGGATCTCCTCATCTGCTGTTTGTTTTATTCTTTGCTCATTTATCCTGTATAAGTTTTTGAAAGTTACATCTTTTTTTCTGTTGTTTGCTCATTTTCTCAGCCTTTGGATTTTTTGACTGTGGACTGGGGATTCTGCAAATTGCTTGCCAATTCTATCTTCTCTGCTGGTTTGCAAGATTAGGCAGGGTGAGTTAATTTGCCCTGGGGCCAAGTCTTCAATGTAGCCATCTGCTGAAGACTAAGCACACCCAGCCAGATGGACCTCCCTTTAGGCTGGTGTCAGGGCCTGGGATTTCAAGGAGGATGATCTGAGATGTTCTTTTGCTGGTATATCATCTTCCCCAGATCCTGAAGTTAGACTACACTCAATCACATAACCTAGGGCAGTAGGCGGTGGGGGTCTGGAGTGGGGGTTGGAGGAGGGGTTGGCCAGCACTTCCCTGTGTGCAGTTTTGCTTCCAGTTCCCCCTTATCCCATGAAAATCAACTCTCTCTCTCTGCCTACCTTTCAAGTTGTGTTTAGTGGGAGAGCCTCAAGACTCCTTCTTGCTGTTGGGTTTGGATTCCTATATTTTTGAAGATCAGTATGGAAGGATAATCAGAGTGGTTTTGGTTTTTGCTGCTAGTAAGCCACCATCTTGACTCCACTCTCTTCTGAAATTGTTTTTAATTGGGGAAAAAGGGGGTAACATATAAGAAAGCCTGAAAGGTAGAGAGAAAAACACTAGTAATTTCAGGAGAAGATACCATCAGCTAGGAGAATCAGAATAAATTTCATATATAAAGTGGCAAAGGAATTGAGCTTTGAAGGAAGCTAAAATTCTTTGAGGCAATTATAAAGTACATTTCAAGAAACAGAGACAACTGTTCAAAAGCACTGACACTGGAGATGGAATGTCATGTATAGAAATGGTAAACAAAGTCAGTTTGACTGGATCACAAAGTGTACAAAGAACAATGATCAATAAGCCTAGAAAAAGATACTGGAGCTAGATGGCAAAGAGCTTTAGAAAGTAAAACAGAAGAGTTTACATTTTATTGAAGAAGCAAAAAAGAATCACTGAATATTCAAACTTTAATATCATTTTGGCAAGTGTGGAAAATGAATTGAAGACAGTATGAACTAGAAGTTGGGAGAAGCTTTTCCAATAATCCAAATGTAAATTTTATGTTTCTTAAGAGGCTCTTGTAATAATCAAAGTATTTTAGGCTTATTCCTTATTTCCAATCCTTGAGCTCTAAGAAGGTGAGCTAATTATTTTGTTGGCATTAATGCCTGAAAGTATATGCATAATCCTTAGTCATGGAGGACTGAAGCAGAGATAAGTTAAATTGTCTAAAGTTTACTTTTTGGTGAATTCCATATAAACCAATATCAAAAAGGATTTATAGCAGTTTGGAACAAATGGGCTGCTTTTTCATTATGTGGATTGTTGTTTTTATTAAGTTGGGTTTATCCCCAGAGGCAGGAATTGGGCAGTATTCCCAGTAGATTGAGCTTCAGAACATTTGGATAGGTGGAAGGCTGCAGTACCTTGGGGTAAGAATCAAGTCATCTTTTCTACAATATTTTGCTATTTCATGGATCTAAGATGTTGGGAGCTTGGTTTCTAGTAAGGACAGGACCAGTGATATAACTTCACTGATAGAACGAAACTATATATTTAGGTAGACCATGTCAACACTTCACAAAAGACAAATTTTACCACAACAGAATGGAATGATGTCATGAACACATTTTTTTTCCTTATCACCACTCCCTCATCCTTTTCTTTGATCAAAGGACTTAATTCATCCATAGTTTACAGGTTTAGGATAAATCATAAAATGTCCCCTGGCACTTTCATTTAGCCTATTTCCTTCAGTTAAAAGGCTTTATTGAGGGTTGGAATGGACTTCTTACAGACTAGACTTTTTTTACCCCAAATTCTGACAAATTATCAAATTATCAATTATCTCAAAACATTGACAGTGGGGTAGAGTAAACAGAGGAACAAGAGTGGTAAAAATGGTTTCCCAGTTCAATACTTCTGTAATGATAGTTATAGGGACAAAGGTGTAGTTGCTAATAGCAAGGGAGTTTTACTGCTCCAGACATCAATATGGCTATTAGGGGAAAAATAGTTTTGTGTATAGTTCAGTTTTATTGAAAACTATAGAAAAAAGAGAAAGGCTCTTTAATCTTACTTTTACTTTCCATCCTAGACAGTTTGGGAAAATCATATCCCTGAAAACCAAAGAGGATTTAGCAATAGAGGTGATGTTATGACCATGTTGGGAAGCTGGAGTAAGAGGAAGAGGGAGGGTATCGTCAAAAATCCTTCTGCCCTGAATGTGAATAAAAGTCAAGGATGGATAATGGGAACAAGAGAAACTTGGAATCATTACACCTTGACCAGAAAGTGTGGTTTCATTTATATATGCGTAGATGTTGCCATGAAGGAAAGATAGTAGCTGCAGGATCACATTATGCAGAACAAGTCACAAAGCCAAAAAAGAATAGATATCTCAGGCCAAGGGACAAGTTGCCAGCTAAAGGATTATAAACCCTTAGCTTCTTCATTTGGATGTCATTTTGGAATAGAGATATTCTTTTAGTACTTCTGTTTCTGGTAGTAAGCTTTAAGCTCCCAATTGCTATCCTCCAGGCTTTATCTTCATTTTAGCCTACAGCTCTTCTGTACAATTCAGACTAGTTTATTGTCTTAGCAAACACTATTCTCACTCGGAAATGGTTGTACTTTTGGCTATGATTACTTTTTTTTGGTTCAGAGTGCTATTATTCCTGATGGAAGTACTATTCACTAATATCTAGAACTGAGGTCTGAGTAGTTGAACATTAGGCTTCAAATATGGTCTTGGTTAGTCCCATCACAATCATTGACAGGACTAGGGTTAGGGGGTGGAATAGTTTAAGCACAAGGAGTTAACTAGGCCATATAGATTTAATAATTTAATATACATGTCTAGCACTCAATTATTGACTCCCAGAACTGAAATAGGTTATGTGTACTAAGGCCTACTTTTCTGGTGAATCATATATAAATCAGTATCAAGAAGGGAGATTAGATCTTTAAACACGTCAGTGTATATTATTTTTGTTTTAAGTAACTTTTTAAAAATTTACCTTTTGGAGTTGTGAATTGGTCCAACCATTCTGGATAGCATTTTGGAACTATGCCCAAAGGGCTTTGAAAGACTATCTGTCTTTTGATCCAGCCATACCACTGCTTGGTTGATACCCCAAAGAGATAATAAGGAAAAGGATTTGTTCAAAAATATTTATAGCCCTGCTCTTTGTGGTGGCAAAAAATTGGAAAATGAGGGAATGTCTTTCAATTGAGGAATGGCTAAACAAATTGTGGTATCTGTTGGTGATGGAATACTATTGTACTCAAAGGAATAAAGAACTGGAGGAATTCCATGTTTATTGGAATGACCTCCAGAAATTGATGCAGAGTGAAAGGAGCAGATTCCAGAGAACATTGTATACAGAGACTGATACATTGTGGTACAACTGAACATAACAGACTTCTCTACTAGCAGCAATGCAAGGATCCAGAGCAAGGCTGAGGGACTTATGAGAAAGAAAACTGGCCACATTCAGAGGAAGAACTGTGGAAGTAGAAACACAGAAGAAAAACAACTGCTTGATCACATGGGCTGATGGGGATATTATTGGGGATGAAGACACTAGACAATAACTCTAGACCAATTATCAATGATGTGGAATTAGGTCTTGATCAATGATGCATGTAGAGCCATCCAGTGGAGTTATGCATCGGCTACAGGGGTGGTGGTGGAGGTTTGAGGGAGAGGGAAAGAGCATGAAACATGTAACTAGAGGAAAATATTCAAAATTTAAATTTAAATTTAAAAATTAACCTTTATTTATTTGTTTGTTACATTAAAATACCCAGGTAACATGTTACCTTCTCTCCTTTCACTCCCTGCATTAGAGAAGGTATCATTTGACAAAGGGATATATATGCATATATATATGTACATATATACACACAGAGACATATATATATATAACTAGGTCTTGCTTATTTCTATATTTGATGTTTTATAGATAGACACATTTATAAATATGTTTATTTATATAAATTTATATATTTATATATTTGATGAGTATTATTTACTAAAAGATATTTTTCATTACTTGGTTCATTGATTCTCCCTCAATCCTGAACTTTCATTCAGTGCCAGCACAGATCTGGCCTAAGATATCAGGCAAATAGTTATGAGGACCTAAGCTAGTATGATCCTTATGTGAGTGGGATAAAAAGGGGAAATATGTGAGACATATCACAGAGGTACAATAAATAGGACTTAGTAACTCATTGGAAGAAAGCAACTTATTGAAAGAAAGACAACTCAGGTTGTGAACCTGAATGACTGGATGAATTTATGGAACCTCTAATGGAAAAGTTAAGAAATGGAGATCGTAAAGGAGAAAAGAAAACTAGTTCTCTTTTGGCCATATTGAGTCTAAAGTGCCTATAGAGTATCCATTTGGATACTTCCAATAAGAAATTGATGATTTAGGACTAGAGGTCAAAATAGAAAATGGAACTGAATTTATAAATTTGAGGGTCCTCTTCATGATCCCATCAGAGCAAGTGAAATTGCATAGAAATAGAATGTAGAAGTAAAAGAGAAAAGGGTCTAGGACAAAGCCCTGAGGTATTCCATACCTAAGATATAGAACAAGGAAGATGTTTCTGAAAAGGAAGGGAAAAGAATCATACAGACAGGTATGAAAAGCAGGAAGATCAGAGCATGAAAACTCAAGGAGGAAAAGGTATTAGGAAGCAGACAGTCTATAACATCTATGGCACATATGCCAAAGATGGCACACAGAGCACTATCTGTGAGCACGCACACCACCCTCTCCCCACAAAGTTTGTTACTAAAAATGCAGAGGAACTCAAGAGGAGCTGCTCCCCTCCCCCTCTCCACCGCACCTGATGACATTTTTTCACATCACCCGACCCTCTGCCCAATAGCCCAATGGGAGCACACAGGGGATAAGATGGGCAGTTCATAGGCACCTGAGCTGGAGGGGAGCAGAGCACTCAGGCCACTCCCCTCCCCTCTTTCTACACTAGCTGAGGACATTTCTCACTTCACTTGTCTCTCTGTCCAGCAGTTCAATGGGAGTGCTTCCTCCCGCTCCTGTGTGGGCTGGTGGGTAGAGAAAGGAGGGTAGACATGGCACTTGGTCTCTGAGTGGTGCAGGGCATGGCACACACTCTTTGGGGGTGAGGTGAGAGTGAGGCCCAGCACTCCATCTCTAAAAGGTCCACCAAGACTGGTCTATAATATCATGCAATAGAGACAGGATGGATAGGGACTGAAAAGAATGGAGATTTGCACATACCTTGAAATTTACTAAAGAGTTTCTGTGGCATAGTCGAAAAAGCACTGAACTTAAAGAGTCAGAAGACTTAAGTCCTATTCCTGGCTCTGGAATTAATAAGCACTGTGAAAATGGGCAAATTATTCCTCCTCTACACCTTAGTTTCCTACATGTAAAATGAGAAATTCAAATAAATGATCTTTAAGTTTTTTCTTCTGCTTCAAATTCCTTTGACTTAATGATTGTAAAAATTTTATGATTCTAAATTGTCGAAACCTAATTTTATTTTTACTTAAATATCAATCCCATAAATTATGTCATCAATATTATCATAATTCCTTATATTTTGAAACAATGGGAACCACCTTAAACAACAAAAAAAGATATATTTGCATTCTCTGTGTCACACAGAGAAAACAACCTTCCTCACATTTGAAACAAAACAACAGTAGCTATTTGACAGCCTTTAAATTGGCACATTTTGCGTAATGCTGCTTTTTCTTCTTCTTGGCAGCAATTCAGTTACTCTGGAAGAATGTTACACCTCTACCCCCTGTGGAGAAAAGGTCACACCTTTGCTGTAATATGCCTATTACTGAAAGTTGAAGAGGAGGGTAGAGAGGGAGAAAAGTGTGGAACATTAGCAAGATCAGTTTAAGGCTATGAAGAATGAGCAATGAAGGCAATAACTGAAAGAGAACAGACTTCCTCACCACATACAATTAACTTGGGGATAGGGTAGTGGTGGTGAAAAAGGTCCTCATGTTAATTCTGTATTAAAAAATACAAGGAAATGAGATGCTAGAACAGAATTTATTATGCCTCTGGTGAATTCAAAAAAGCCAGCTGTGGTGGCTTGGCAACCATGATCTCAGCCAAGGCAACAATAAAAACTGAAACATTCTAGATCTATAAGGGTTTTCTGCCTTCTTCTAGCCTATAAAAATGTAAACACATGATAAGAACTTTAACAATAATGATTAAATTACTATATCCAACTAAAAATTCAATTATCTTTATAAAAATAGAATGTAATTATGAAAAAAGGGTCTTGGAGGCATGATGATGATAATAATGATAATGATAACGGTTAATAACTAACATCTATTTGTTGCTTACTATGTATTAGTCAAGTGCTTTACAATTATTATCTCATTTGAAACTCACAACAACCCCAAGAGGCAGGTGCTGTTTTATCCCCATTTTATGGATAAGGAAATTGAGGTAAACTAGTTAAGTAACTTCTCTAGGGTTACACATCTAGTAAGTGTCTAAGGCTGGATATGAACTCATATATTTCC
The DNA here is from genome assembly GCF_016433145.1 of Gracilinanus agilis. NCBI lineage: Eukaryota > Metazoa > Chordata > Mammalia > Didelphimorphia > Didelphidae > Gracilinanus > Gracilinanus agilis. The sequence goes on along the minus strand of NC_058130.1, from coordinate 139,020,283 downwards.
AATTCAGCACTCTATTTATTGTACCATTTATCAATGCCTTACAAAAAACCATTTCTATACTTATACTTCTGAAAAAAAGAGTTAACTTATTTGTGCCTATGAGAGAATTTATGCTCTCCAGCTTCAGTATTTGATAGGAACTGTGATTCCATCTATGTGATTCTTAAAAGATATCACATAATCTCAAAGTCTAAAAAAATCTCAGAGCCACTATATCTAATGCTTATCTGAATAAAGAGCCCCAATTCAACATGAATGAATGAAGAAGATCATTGTGTGGAACGCTATATTAAGCCCTGGAATTGCAAATAGAAAAATAAGGAAAGTTCTGCACTGAAGGATTTCACTTTCTAATAGAAGGAGACAACACATATAAGAAACTTCAGCTGCAAATCTGATTATTAACAAATGGTCATTTTAACTACTAGAATACCTTGAGTGAAAAGGTTTTCTACCCTCCAAGGCAGCCCATTTCTGGATAAAGCTGCTAGAAATCTTTTTTTTTAAAACATAAAATCTAAATGTGTGGGAATCTTTGTGACTTCCACTCATTTCTCCTAGTTCTATCATTTGAAGTCAAGTAGAACAAGTCCAATATCATTTTTCCTTTGATATACTCCCTTGATATATATTCCCTTGATATCCCTTCAGATATTCTTATATTCCTATCATATCCCACCGCCTTCCATGTCTTCTTTCTGTAAGTTATCACTTTTAGTTTAAATAATCCTCATAAGGCACCATTCTGACTATCCTCTTTCAGAAATTGTCCAGTTTATCACCTGTTCCATCTAAAATAAGGCTACTGTTCTTTGAACAATAGGTATACAGCTTTTATCAGGATTTTCAGCTTTATTAGGACTAAAAAAATCATTCTGATGATATAGATTTTAATATTACAGGATCATTCTTCATGACAAATAAGAGGCATCAAGATCTAGATGGAAAAATGTTTTCAATACAAAGTTGTAAATATTTCATCTCATTCAAAACATGCATGCAAATAAAAAAGGATCTCACTATAAAGAGAAAATATAGTTCAACTTATATATGTCATACCATATTAAGATAATAGTTAAATATAGCAATTCTCAAAGATCATAGATTTGGGGATAGTAGAAAAAGGGTGCTATTTATTCCACTTACCAGATCTGTCCTACATGGGCCAGCGAAAAGTAGAGAATCCAGAGTATAGCCATGAGAATCATATTTGCACAACTAGTTATCATTATGAAAGTTGAAACTCCTAGACCAAGAAGAGATATTGAATCCAAGATGGAGTCCATATACGACCAATCCAGGAACCAGATGATTGTTGGAGAAAAACTGAAGGAATCCCAGGCAGATTTACCTCTGAAGTATTGCTGAATTTGCTTTAGGTACAGTTTGCTTGGCAGGAGTCCTTTTTCTCCAATCAATTGTTTATTTTGATTATAAGCCACCAAGAATGCCACAACTGTAAAGGAAACACAAAGAAGGAATATGAAATATGTATTAAAACCAGCTATTTCAGTCCAATGAGAATTGCTCAGACATATAAATGAAGTGAGGAAGTATGAATGGAAACAAAAAGGTCAATGAGTTTTAGCCCATGGTTTTAAGAAATTCTGAAGTTGTTGTAAAGGACAGATAACAAATCAGAAAGAAATGATAGGTTGAATATGCTCTTCTTTCCAAAGCAGATAAACTATAGTTTCTGGCTTAACATATTTTAACTTATTGACCATTTAGAAATAGTATTTGGGGGGATATGGAAGAGCTCCCCAAATTTCTTATTATATTGAAGACAACCCAATCAAAAGATCTGTCACCTTTCTTTCAAAAAAGAAAACTGACTCAGAAATCCTTAAATCTAGAACTTTGTCTTCATTTTTTACTTCTTTAATTATAATAACAAGATATTTTTTTTAAACCCTTACCTTCCGTCTTAGAGTCAATACTGTGTATTGGTTCCAAGGCAGAAGAGTGGTAAGGGTAGGCAATGGGGGTCAAGTGACTTGCCCAGGGTCACACAGCTGGGAAGTGTCTGAGGCCAGATTTGAACCTAGGACCTCCTGTCTCTAGGCCTGGCTCTCAATCCACTGAGCTACCCAGCTGCCCCCAATAACAAGATATTTTTAATGACTTTACCATAGAACTTCAATGGAGTTATCTGAGATTACTTAAGATTCATTAAATTAATCTTTAAATATTTTGATAACTGTATATCAATATAATTAGTTTCCTTTTTAATCTTATTTATTGTATTTCATCCAATTAAAAGCATTATTCTAAAAAGAACACCACAGACTTCACCAGGTATCTATGACACAAAAAATGTTTTAAAATCCTGCTCTAAAAGATAGTACAATTTGCAATATTATTTATATCTTTAAGTTATGCTTGCCTTTACTTGTAAATATATAATTGACAATAAATTAACTCTATTCTCTGACTTCACTAAATCCATATATAATAATTCTGAAATACAAGTAGAAGATCCATAGCAAAAAACACTTTCATATCTTTGGGATTTCATAACATCTTCCAAATGTATTTGTGGTATACACACCAGACTAAGAAAAGGGAATGCACTAAGATTAAGGACAACTAAGAAATCTTGTAAAAGGTGGGGCACTTGTTGAAACTTGAAGGAAGTCATGAGGGAGAGATGAGGTTGGACAGAGTTCCACCAGAAATAGGCAGTGAAAATGCTCAGAGTTGGGAGATAGGATATCACATGTGAGGATCAGCAAGGAGGCCAGTGTCACTAGAACAGAGAGTACATAAAAGGGAACGGAAAAGAAGGAAGAGGCCCAGTTATGAAGGACTTGAAAAGTCAAACAGGATTTTATATTTGATGCTGCAGGCAACTAAGGAGCCACTCACAATAAAGAGAAAATTGACATGGTCAGACCTGTATTTTAGGAAGATAAGTTTAAATTTGACAGTTGAGTGGAGAATTGACTACAGAGAAACTTGAGGCAAGGAGACCAATGAGTGGGCTCCTACAACAATCCAGGTATGAGGCGAAAAGGGCCTAGACCAGGGTGGTTGAAGTGTCAAAAATAGAGAAAGATAACTGTAAAAGAGATTTATGAAAGTAGAAATGACAGGACTTGAAAACTAATTGAATATGGAGAATAAGAGAGAGTGAGGAGTCAAGGAAGACCCCTAAATTGATGAGTCTGAGTAACTGGGAACATGATAGTATTCTCAATAATAATGGGAAAATTAGGAAGAAGAATGGGTGTAAGGGAAAGGATAATGGGTTCTGTTCTGGACACACTAGATTGAGAAGGTCTATAACCAATAAGAAGCATTTCTCCCTATAAATCAGATTATCATTAACATCTCAGTATAATTATAAAGGAAAGAGCACTTAATTTATAATCAGAAGACCTGGATTTGAATCATACTATTATAAGACTTAAAGCTGAAAGAGATGTTGGAGATTATTTAGTCCAATCTCCTCATGTTACAAAGTAAGAAACTGAGGCTCAGAGAGAAGTTGTCACTACTCTGGTTCACACAGATAGTAAAAAACAGAGCTGGGATTATCATGACACTAGTAATCCTATCATAAACACCCAGAAGGGGTCTCTCTTTCATCTAAGGAACTGTCCAATTTATGATGCCCCCTTTCCATAACTGAGGAAAAGCACTTAGTTCAGTGCCTGGCACATAGCAGTTGCTTAAAAATGTTTATTATTAATTGATTGATTAGGTCTGTGACTAGGTTGTTGAAAGACCAGATCCCATTGGCTTCAGAGAGACCAGCTCTCTCTATAGACCTTCACTACTAGAACACATGCAAAGAAAGAAAGGTTGTGTCAGGCAACAGTAGTACTAATGTACCCAAGGTTACTGAGGTAGCTGCTAGTTATCTCTATGTGATGTGCAGGGAGAATTATCTCAGTAATTGAGTCTGAACCACCAATGCAAGATACAAAGGGACTTTATTGTCTTAGTTTAAGCCAAGGGTCTCACGTCATAAGTCTGATGTGTAACCACAAGCTGTGCCTTAGCTGGGTATTTATACAGTGGTAGGCAGCAGAGGGTGGGATAGGGAGATGTCTCCAAGGTAGGTGGTCCAGCAGAGGAGAGGTCTGGGAGGTGGGTGGTCCCTTCAGATAAGTGGGGAATGTCTGGAAGGAATTCCTTCAGGTAAGAGGGAAGGTCTGGAAGGAATTCCTTCAGGTAAGGGGGGAAGGTCTGGAAGCCAAAGGTCTGTAAGTTAGGAATTCCTACAGACAAGCCTGTTTCACTATAATATTATACATGGGTCTGGATTTTTAATTCTGACTCTTTCTGGGTTCTACATATGGAATGTTCCTATTGTATAATAAATTCATTAACCAACCAATCCCTGATGATCCCATTGTTGTTCTGATAGCATATTATCTCCATTAGATCCTCCATGTGAATTAATCTTTTCCATCAGCCCCTCTATCATTAAAGGCAGTGATTCCCAAAGTGGGCGCTACCGTGCTGCAGCAATCCAGGGAAGCAGTGATGGCCACAGGTGCATTTATCTTTCCTATTAATTGCTATTAAATTTTTTTAAAAATTAATTTCCAGGGGGCAAAGTAATATTTTTTCTGGAAAGGGGGTGGTAGGACAAAAAAGTTTGGGAACCATTGATTAAAGGGGTCCATGTCAGACTATGTATTAGTATCAACCTATTAATATGTACTTTGGAAGTTCAGACACTGAGTTTTAAATCTAACCTGTAATCTGGCAGAGACCTCTCCAATTTGGAAGTAAAAAGTTTTGGAATAAGGTATTTCCACAATGGTGCTAGTTTTACTGTAAGGATGTGAAAACCTCAGATAAAAAAAAACAAACAATAAGCATGCCTTTGAAACAAAATCTGCTTCTTTGCAACCCATTGTTTCCAATTTGGTCAGTCAATAAACATTTTTTAAGCTAAAAGAGGATAATAACAACACCTACCTCACAGAGTTGTTTTGAAGATCAAATGAGATTTAGCATAGTAGCTGTCACACAATAGGTGCTTACCAAATGTTTTTTCCCTTCCCCTAACTATGTGCTGGACAATGTGCTAAGCAATGCATTCACAGTCTAATGCATGGAGGAGACAACATGAAAACAATTATGTAAAAATAGGATACATAAAGTATAAATTAGAGATAATCACAGAAGAAAGGAGCTAGAATTAAGGGGCATCAGAAAAGGGTTTTTGTAGAAGAATTTTGCAGTTGGATCTGAGATCAGTTAGATATGTGACTATTTTATTTTGCTAATTCTGGGTATCTTTTATCTATAAAAGGTCACAACACTTGGACTTTATAAAATGTAAAATATGACATATAAGAGAGCTATCACATAAGGTTCATTATTCTCACATTTTCACTAACATCCTAACAGCGATCATGAGAGTTTAGAATTATATTTCTAAAGATGATACTAAGACCTCCAGAGATCAAAATCTAGCTTTTATTTAGCTTCAGAAGAAAAGAAAACAACTTCTAGAAATCCTTTCTTAGATTCTAATTTTCATCACTATTTATTCTTTTTTTTTTTATTTTAATTTTTTTTTAATTTTTTAAACCCTTAACTTCTGTGTATTGACTTATAGGTGGAAGAGTGGTAAGGGTAGGCAATGGGGGTCAAGTGACTTGCCCAGGGTCACACAGCTGGGAAGTGTCTGAGGCCGGATCTGAACCTAGGACCTCCCGTCTCTAGGCCCGGCTCTCAATCCACTGAGCTACCCAGCTGCCCCCACTATTTATTCTTATCTCTGATTCAGATAATAGAAACTACAGAAGGCACATCAATTAGGAGGCCAGATTCCCCACATAAAAGCTTGACAATTCTAATTTTTCCTTTGGCCTAATAATAATTTTATTATTCTTATCAAAACTAATGTTCACATATATGCATTCACAAAATGCAATAATGTTTCTCAATGTGAAGATATAAATATAAAGGAAGCAGTTACTACTTTAAAAAGAATTATATCCTAAAAGAACAAATCCCAACAAAATATGCAGATTCATACTGTGAGTTGTTATGGGAGCTATGGAGAGTTCATTTCAAAATTAGTGATTTGGTTCAATGAAGCAAATTTTGGGGGAGGGGTTGTTGGAGATTTTTTTTGGCGGGGTGGGGGTTCAGTCCTCTTAAAAAGACTCCTGTAGTAAAAGCAATATTTCTGGCTCCAACTCACCAAGGCCTCCAGGGTCATCCACCTTTAATAAAAGTGGGTTAAGGAGAGAGAAATTTAAAATGCTTCTGGTCTTCAAAATTGTGATTTTACCAAGTCACTATGGTTTTCTACTTTAGCAAAATACTAAACAAGTCAGAATAAGCATCAGAGGTTTTTTAAGATATTACAAGCCCTCAATTAATAAAGCTAAATTTTGATGTACCAAGGAAGAAAAAAAAATGGTTCACTCTTTGGTTCTCTCACATTCTCAAAATGTTAGGTCACAATCAAATGTTAAAGCTAAGAGAGATTTTGGAGATAATCTAATCCAATCATTTTACCATGCAAATAGAACATTGAGGACCAACATAGGAAATGACTTGTCCAAAGTGACTAGGTTATTTTTCCAATAGCAACATTTGCATTAATTTCCTAAACTATAAGCAAGAGTTGGATCATAAAGACCAAACCAATGATTGTCTAACTGAATAATCATAAAACTAATGGTAATTCACACCAGTTAACAGAAGCATAAAATGAATTTCTAATCCTAAATTTCTACTACCACATCCAACTATTTTTTGTTATTGTATATCCTGCCAATCATTCAGGAAACATTTATCAAGAACTATTAAAGACAAGGTATTCTTAACAGTATTATGTATAAAAAGAATACAACTCAGCCCCTCTTCTTTTGTATTATTGTCTACTAGAGATAAGATACTATAAAATATGTTTAATACCAAGGTGCTAAATTGGAAATATAAAGTGTTTTGTTTTCTTTTTTCCCAGGGAGAGAGATTGTGAAAACAATCTGGAACAAACAGGAAAACTTTCTTAGAAGAAATGACATACCAAATAAACTCTGAAGGAATATGAATTATGTGAAGAAAGTAAGGAAGACATTATAAGAAGGAATGACATATGTGAAGGCAGAAGGGCAAGAAATGATAGGGCATGTTCTAGGAATACTAAATAGTTTGGGAATGAGATACTAAATCCCTATTCTTAATCATTTGTGATTCCTGTCATAGGTCATCAGAAGCCCCAAAAGGTCATCAACCTTAGCAACCCCCGATCTAATTAGTAACAGCTTCATAGCTGAATTTCCCATTTGATTAAGATCTGGCTCTCTTACACTGTTATACATAACAAAATATCTTACCTAAGATTTTTTAAAAACAACTTTTGAAAAGTAAAATTTATAAATTGTATAGACTATATCTAGAGCTGTATGTGAATTTTAACACACTGATTTCTATAAACTGTCAAAATAACACTGCTCTTCATTTGAAGGAAAAAATTCATTTGGCCACAAGATGCTTTATTAAAAACTTCTCATTTTTTTCTTTTTTCTCATTTTTTTCAAATAGAGCTATATTAGCCCCAGAAAGTTTTATACTGAGAAGCTAAAAATATGTGTGATTCTTGGACATGTACAAAATATTGGTTACATTTTTTAATGTACCTGAGGGAAAAGTAAGAGATGAATAAGTGTAAGAAGTGAGAAGTAAAATGGGTGATTTGACACCTCAAATTAAAATCTGAGAACATGAAAATGGACAAAATTTCAGATTGAGAAATGAAAATGTTATTCCTCCCTTCACTATAGTAATATAAAAATGGCTGTGAATAGATAAGAATAAATGAACGTTTCAAAAAATGATAACCATTGAGAATATTGGCAAGTTACCCTTTAAGTTATTATTGCATATCTCTCCTTTTCCAATTGGGCTTGCTGGAAAAAAAAAGTACAAAGGGATTTCAACTTCAGTTAGAAATAATTCAAAATATTCCATAAATATTACCTTTTTAAAAAAATTCAACTTGGAAAATGTAATTGAATCAGATTTAATTGTTCTCCCTTTCAGACAAAATGCTGAAATACTAAAAGTGGATCAACTCAGAATTGTTGTTTTCGGTAGTGGCTTTTGTTTAACCTAGTTAAACTTCTACATTATTGCACAGAAACCTTGCAAATAGTAAAAAATAAAATGAAGTACATGTTGTAGCAGTATTTAAATGGTATAACTATTCTCTCTCTCTCTCTCTCTCTCTCTCTCTCTCTCTCTCTCTCTCTCTCTTTATAAACTAAAAGCATTTTACAGAAAAGCTTATAAAACCAAGAAGACCATTTCATTAGAACAAGGGTAGACTGGAAGGAAGGATAAGAACAAAATTCCTATAAAGTTTAAGAACCAATGGACACTCAAAAATAACATAAAATGAAGCAACATGTTATGTATCCTTTGGTACCATTTTTCTCCTCAAACTCTCCAAAAAGCAACTAAGAGGTTAGCAAATATGCCTGTAAACTGAGATAAGTAGGCATTGCCATTTCAATCATCTTGTACTTTGGTTTTGTTTTAAAAGGAAGCCTGAGCTAAAAAAGCACTGGTAAGGCATAATTTACCTTAATTAACACAGCAATAAGCTATACAATTTTCAAAAAGTGATAATCAAATTTCCCTCAAAATGCTACACAATCTATAACTGCTAATCAGTTTAGAAAAATCTAAATCAGCCCCTGTTCCATATGCAATGTAAACAAGGGAAGAGGGAATTGTAAAATATATATACACTATGGAAATTGCATAAAGTATACACTAGACATATAATATTGCACATGACATAGCAATTTAGAAGAAAAAACATTATTATAAACTGGCATATAGAGAAAAGCCATAAATCACAACATTTGAGCCAAAAAAGAAAACAGAAAAATAGCAACACTTTCAAAGTACAAATTTAAGAAGCAATTTTATCACTGGAACACTAAGGTAACAATCCTGGAACCAACAAGACAAGTATTTTCCTTAAATGTTAAAAACTGCTTTTTACTTTGAGAAGTACTCCAAGTTCCTTTTTTTTTTTAAACCCTTGTACTGTATTGTCTTCTAGATGGAAAAGATTGGTAAGGGTGGGCAATGGGGGTCAAGTGACTTGCCCAGGGTCACACAACTGGGAAGTGGCTGAGGCCGGGTTTGAACTCCAAGTTCCTTTTAAAATTTTCTTTGCAGTCCTCAAAAAGAGGCCACAAATACTAAGTCACATCTTTGATTTCAAATGGTAGAAGAAAGATCTCCTTTAAGCTATGCTAACTCAGCATATCTTCTATTCTCTTCTTTGTGTAGATATAGAAATATACTATCACCAATATAACTAAAAAGTGAGTACCAGATCTGAGATACTACAAAATGTCATACTCTTCTAAATGTTTCTAGAGCTATATTCAAATACTTCTTAGCTTATTAAAATTAATAATTTACATTTGTATAATACTTGGTGAGAAGTAAGGAAAGTTTATTAAGGGGTCTGGTATGTGTGAGGCACAGTAATAAACACTTTATAAATATTATTTTATTATCTCACAACAATATTAGAAGGTTGAGAAAACAGGCAGAGAGAAGATAAATGGTCACACTGCTTGCAAGTACATGAAATTGGATCTAAATTCAAGTTTTTCTGAGTTACTGTACCACCTAACTGCTTAAGAGACTAGAAAATATCATCTGAGGATGGAAGGAACTAAGCTAATGTTTGGCACAGAGTACAGAAGACAGGGCGGGGTATAATAGATTTCATCAAGAATATGGAGGACAATCATATAGAAGAGAGAACAGATTTGTTCAGCTTTACCCCAATGGAAAAATGAGAAGAAAAAGCAGGTGAAAGCTGCAAAGAAAGAGATTTAGGCTTGAATTTGAAAGCAAACAAATAAACAAATAATGTTCTAACAATTAAAACTGACAAGAAGTAGAATGGGATGACTCACTTGATGAATTCCAACTGTGCTTGTTCAGATTAAGTGCTTAACTAGATGGACTCTAAGATGATTTTAGAATTCCAATTCTGAGATGCTGTAATTACTAAACATCTTACACAAAAATAACAGCTCACATTTATAGACTTCTTTGAGATTTATAAAGTACTTTCTTCATAAAATAAATGCAAAGTACATAGTTTACTCATATGACTTAGAAGTAACAGAAATGGGACCAGAATCCAGGGGCTAAAATTCCAAGTTCAGAATTCTTAGCATTTCATCAAGCAAATGTTACACCAGCCAAATATTCAGACAGAACTCTTAATGAGAAGTGGGGCAGAGTTTATTCAAATTAAGAAGTTACTCCTATCTTATAAGGTACACATACATACATGTATATGCATGTGCATGTAAACACACATGTATATTATAAATCATACCATACATGTAATCACATTATATAATTTAAATAATTTTATAGACCTGAATGTAAATATTTAGTACATGTGTACCAATGCATATATGTGAATATGTATGTATTCATGATAGAATTCAATACATAATGCATTTATAATATATGTATGTGTGTGTGTCTGTATGTGTGTGGACAGAGAGTCAGTCAGCAGAATTGTTATATACAGAAAAAATCCTAGTGGAATTTTAAATTATATATTCCATTTGGCAATATTTTCAAGTGAATTAATTTAAAATATGCATCATAATTATATAACAAATATGCCTTATATAAGTATATATGTATTTCACTGGCATAGAAAATATATACAGATCTTATGTCTCCCAGACCTAGAATTCTTCTTGCTCTATGAGCAACACCAAAAAGTATGTTCCATTCAATATCCCCAAGTAGCCAAATACTACAAGCAGCTATTGATAAGCATACTCAATCTTACTTGTAGGCAAGATAACACCAAAAGATTAAGAAATAATTGATCAAAGTCCCGTTTGAGCAATATGGCTTTCCCAGAAAACTAGAGGAACATGTATTATGTTAAGAAACCCCTCCATTACTTAAGGCTATCCCATTCTATGACACATCCAGCAGTCATTCATTTTATAAGCCTTTTTTTCCCCTCTTCTTTTCCTTTCTTTTTTTGTAAAGAATCAATCCATGCAAAAAAGGAACTAAGCCCCACAGGGCATAAAGACAAATTGCTAAATATGCAAGAAAGTGGAATCAAACTTGGTGATACTTCCAGTAATTTTCTACCTAAATAACGAAATATGCAAGAAAAGCTACATTACATAAATATGTTAATTGTAAAACATATAAAGCCCTAAAGATTGAGAGCTGTAAACATTTGCTTTGCACACTGACAATGCAAGAGAAATGACAAACAACAAAAAATCAATTGGAAAAGTATAATGAATATACCTGGAACACAGTAGAAATTCAAATACATTGACTGAATGGTTAATATTAACATTTTACTGCAAGAGACTATTACATCCTATCACCAAAACCTGATGTTTAATGACATCTTCAAGCTAGAGAATCCCAAATCTGAGGATAAACAAACAAAATTATAAGGCATAGAGAAATTCTTTAGATTGTTTTCAAGAAGCAGTCAAAAATTAATTTAATAAAACAGTGACCTTATTATAGTAAAATTAGATGAGACAGACTGATGATGAGTTTTTTAAGCTCTCAAAAGCACAATAAGAACTAAAGATTTTAGCACTTGTAGAAGCATGTATCTGTATTCAACTGCAAAACAAATTGAAAATTCTAAAAGAAATTTCTTTAATAAGGAATTTCTTTAATGAGATATATAGAAAGGACCTGAACATATTTGGAAGCTTCCTTCTGGAGAATGTATGGAAGGAATTATGAAATGAATTAAAAACTTGCAAATATGGCTAATTGGAATATATATGTAGGATCCTAGTTCTAGAGCTGGAAAGGATCTCAGAGGCAATCTAGTTCAAGAACTTCTTTTTACAAATGAGGAAATCAAGTCCAGGGTAGTTAATTCTCTTGCAAAGAGTACAAATGAGAATCAGAAAGGAAATGTTAGAATGAATGGCTTGCAATCTACATTGTTAGAGGGAGTTAGAGGGCCGTCTAAATATCACATAATTATATAAATATTGTTATAAGTATCTCTAAATAGCACAGATGAAGGAAGGTAAACTGAAATTTTTCTTTAAAATTTAAAGAAGAGCTTAAGACTTATCTGACCAATAAGGCAGACCAAATACTTTCTTAAGAGTTCATTAATTTCAAAAACCCACAAAAGGGGTAATTTTGTTCCAGATGTGAAACAATTACATAAGAATCCACTGACACCCTCCAAAATATGACTTAAATGAGGTTTTAAAAAATTATGAATTAATAATGGAGAATACTACTCCTTAAAGTGCTCACTCAGAACCTCCTCTCCCAAATAGCCACCATAATGCCAGAAATGGCCCACAAACTAACCTTGAAGGCTTATGGTTGGGGCTGAGATTTTGATACCCCTTCTACCCAGAGAATTGGCCAGCATTCCCCACTGTCCATACACCTCCCACATAGAAAAAGGAATAGATGTTGATTTTAACCAGTGGTCAATTACTTAGGAGGAAAAATCACAATTTGATAAAAACTCCTCGGAATACTGAAAAACAATCAGGAAGAAATTAGGTTTAAACCAACTCCTTATATATTCCACATTAAATTAAAAAGTGGAAGATGGCTTCATGTTAAAGATAATATAATAAAAATTAGAAGAGAAACAGATTGGGCATCTTTATTAACCAATAAAAGATTAACTAATCTTTTTTACTAATTACTAATAAATTACAAATTTATTAGTAATAATAATAATACTAATAAAAGTAACTAATAAAAAAGTTTTTTTTGTTATATAAAATATAAAACTGGAAAGCTACTGCACACAAAAAATACTAATATACAAATGCATATGAATCCAATAGTCAAGTAGAGGGAAAAAAGGATAGAATTTCTCAACTAAGAGTATGGTATTCAAGATATGGAGACAACTAACATGTATATATGTATTATGTATGAATGAATGTATGCATGACCAAAAGCCATTCCCCAATAGATAAGTTGTCAAAAGATATGAACAGTTCTCAAAAGAATTGCAGACTATTAACAACTATATGAAAGAATGCTCCAAATTACCAATAAGATTAAAATAAATCAAAACAAAGTTTTCACCTTCTACTCAGTGAATTGACAAAAATGACAAAATATGGGGAAAATCAATATTGTAGGGGTTGTGGGAAAAAAAGGTAAATTAGAAAATGTTTATAGAACTGTGAGATTCCTCTTGGAATTTTCAGGTAGTACTGTAGTTGAACACAGAAAACATGCTTTCCTACTTATGATCATGTTAAATATCCTTAATTCTTACTGTGCTTTATAGAGCTTTAAGAAAAAAAGAAACATCACTAATCTATCTCATCAAATTTTATCATCACGGTTTCACTGTTTTAGAAAGTAATTTAGAATAATACATATAAAGTGAGAGAGATGTCCATACCCTTTAACCAAAAAATTCTAAACCAAGAAAGTTACTGATAAAAAAAAGATATAAATCTTAATATTTGTGATATCATTTATTTGTAGTAGCAAATAACTGGAAACAAAATACATGCTCATCGATTAGGGAATGGAATAAATGATGGTACTTAATGTAATGAAATATTACTGTACTATAATAAATAATGAATATAATAAATACAGAGAAGCAATGAAACTCTTGCATGAACTGATTCAGAGTGAAGTAAGCAGAGCCAAGAAAACAAAATATACAAAGACCACTACAATGTAAATAGGAAAGATCAAACTAAAAGTAACTGAGGGTGAATATTGTGAAATTACAAAGCACAAAAGAGGTTCAAGGAAGAAATATGAAAAGATCTGTTCCCTCACTCCTTTGAAGAATTAAAACGTCCAATAATGTTGAGAATTACGTTTTCAATTTTTTTCCAATGTATTGATTGGTTTTGCTGACTTTTTTTTCTTTTTCATCTTTTTAACATTAACTTTTAAAATATTCTTTGCTAAACAGGATGGCTTTCTGAGAAGGGGAAGAGAGAAGGATAGAAGAAGAAATTTAGGTGATGTAAAAATTAAAGAAAATGCCATCTATGCTTCAAATCCCAAGACATAAAGAATTAGATTTAGCAATTCCGTTCTCCAACATCAATTTCTACAGGTGGTCAAGAAAAAGATCTTCATATATAAAAGACAAGACTTTGCAAACACACACTAGGAATCAAAGCTGGGAATGAAATGAATATTCTAAAAAGAAAAGTCAAAATAACATACCCAGCAAAGCTAAGCTTAATCAACAAAAACAAAAATGATAGGCATTCAACAGGAGAAGCATTTGCTACTTTCCTTCAATAAGAGAAAAATGAGCAGAATACTCAATTCACAGTGAAAACACAAGAAAGAAAAATAAGTACAATTACCAAAGAAAGAATTTGAATTACAATAAATTATCCCATATTTAGATAGGACTTTTTTTAAAGAGGCAAGAGAAATCATCTTGAGATAAAAAGCACAGAGGGTTAAAGAGGCAAGTAAAAATTAAAGAAATAAGTGAAGGAGGCATAGAACTGAAGTACCATGGACTAAAATGCATAATCTTCCTACAGGTGAAATAACATATTTTGTGGGGAAAAATTCCAAAGTAGGAAGGTTCATAAATGGGCATAAGAAAAGTTTACCCAGAGGGGAATAGATGATGTGAACTTGCAAAGTCAGTTGGTGAACAGTACAATAAGCAACTCCTACAGCAACAAGTTTGAAGAAGATGTGACTTCAACAAGAAATGGGACTGCATTAGAATTGACAGAAAAAGGGATTATACCTGGGGGGAGGAGGGACGAGAGAAGGGAATAGGGGAAGAGAGCCTTAATAATCTAGAGGTAAAGAGTCACATCAAAGAACATTTCCTAAAGGAAAGATATATATATATATATATATATATATATATGCCTGCAAATGGAATGGGAACTTCATAATAAATTTACTTGAGGTAAAAGGAAAGTTGATGCACTGGGGCACCACTATATCTTGGACTAAAAGGAGGAATTTGCACACTACTAGACCTAGCAACAATTAAAAGAGTAAGAGTGGCATGGATCCGGTGATGAGATGGCATGGCCAATGGGAAAGAGAACAATCAGGAGAAAGATAGGATAAAATTTGAACCACAAGATTTCATACACACAGAAACTCTTTTTTTGGTTTTTCTTTTTCTTTCTTTAATGTGACTTAAGCATCAAATAAAATGAAAATTTCCTCATACAAAATAGAATTAAAAAAGAGGAAGGATTAAACATGAAATCATGAATCTCTATTATACATAGCTTTTTCCCACTTAGTTATATAATTGTAACAAGTTGTCCAGTTTGCCTATGTTTTCTTGGGACCTTGCCTCTGTTCTCTTCTATTTTTATCAAAAGAGATAAACAAAGAAATTACATTCTTTTCTACTCATTTTCAAATGCTTCGAAAATCCTCTTTTTCTTTTTTCTTTTTAGCATATCTCTTGTCAGCCACTCTCTTCCTCCAAGCTACTATATCACCCACTCCCCACTGGGGAAAAAAAAAAGCAAAAAAGGAAAACTCTTGAAGCAAATATGCATTGTCAAGCAAAACAAATTTGCACACTAGCCAGGACCCAAGAAAACTTCTGTCATGGGTCCCTGCTTTTATACATATTATTTCCTTCATGAATTGATACTTTTAAATGTGAGATACAACAGAAAAAAGGAGACAACAGTACAACATCTATAAAAGTAGTCGTATAAAAATTGGTACAAAAAGGGAACTCAAACCCAACACTTAGAAAGTTTTAAAATTAAATTTCTTAAATTTAATGAATTTCCCCCAATTACATGTAAAAAGAGTTTCAAACATTATTCAAAGAATATCGTGTTTTGAGTTCTTTCCCTCCCTCTCCCTCCTCAACCCACCACTCCCCTTAAGATGGTAAGCAATCTCATGTAAAACATTTTCCATTTTATTCCTTTTGTTGAAAGAAACTCAAATAGGAAAAAAAATTAAGAAAGTGAAAAAAGTTGCTTAGTCTAGAATCAGACTTAGTTCTTTTTCTCTGGAAGTAGATGGTATTTTTTAAAATTGTGAATCTTTTGGGATAGTTTTGGATCATTGTATTGCTGAGAATAGCTGTTATTCACAGTTGTTTACTATAATATATTCCCTTATAAAGGATTCTAGTGTTCTACTGGTTTTGCTTATTTCACGGTTTCTTTTCATGCAAGTCTTTCCAAGATTTTCTGAGCTCCCTCCTGCTTGTCATTTCTTATAACACAATAGTATTCCATTACAATCATAAACTATAACTTACTCAGTCATTCCTCAATTGATGTCCCTTTCCAAATCTTTGGCACCCTAAAAAGAACTGCTTTAAATTTTTGTGTACCTATAGTTCCTTCTCCCCACCCCTTTTTTTTATCTCTTTGGAATACAAAACTACTAATGATATTGATGGGTCAAAGGGTACATACCATTTTATAGCCATTTGGGCATAAATACAAATCTGGTGAATCAGTTCATGACACCTCCAACAGTTTATTCATGTCCCAGCTTTCCCACATCCCCTCCAAATTTTGTCATTTTACTCTTCTGTATTAAATTTTCCTTTCACCTCTGATCTTTTCAGATCAGAAATGTCTGAAAGTCCTGTATTTAATTGAATATCCATTTCCCCCCAGAAGGATTATATTCAATTTTGCTAGGCAAGTGATTCTGGGTTAAAGTTCTAGCTTCTTTACCCTCTGGAATATCATATTCCATGTCCTCAGTGTAAAAGATGTTAAGACTTGTGTTATCCAGACCATGGCTCCATGATATCTGAAATGTTTCATTTTGGCTGCTTGCAATATTTTCTCCTCGACCTGGGAGTTTTGTAATTTGACTATAAAATTCCTGAGAGTTATCCATTTGGGATCTCTTTCAGGAGGTGATTAGTGGGTAGATTCTTTCAATTTCTATTTTGTCCTCTGGTTCTAGAATATCAAGGCAGCTTTCCTTGATGATTTCTTGAAAGATGATGTCCAAGTTCTTTTTCTGATCATGGTTTTCAGGTAGTCAAATAATTCTTAAATTATCTCTCCTGGATTTGTTTTCTAGGTCACTTTTCTTGCCTATGAGATATTTCACATTTTCTTCTATTTTTTCATTCTTTTGACTTTGTTTGCTTGTTTCTCACAGAGTCATTAACTTCCACTTGACCAAATTTAATTTTTAAAGCATGATTTTTTTGAGTGAACTTTTGTACCTCCTTTTCCATTTGGCCAATTCTACTTTGTAAAGAATTCTTTTCCTCAGTGAAGTTTTGTATCATTTTTTCCACAAGAATAATTCTGTCTTTCAAGAAATATTTCTCTTCAGTGCATTTTTGTATATCTTTTTCCATTTAGCCAATCCTGCTTTTTAACAACTTTCACATCTTTGGATTTTTGTACTCTTTTACCAATTGGCCTATTCTGTTTTTAAAGTAATACTTTTTTCAGTGGTTTTTTTTGTGCCTCCTTTACCAAACTGTTGAATCTTTTTTTCATTATTTTCTTGCATCATTCTCATTTCTTCTCCTAATTTTTCTTTTACCTCTCATTTATTTTTTTTGTTTTTTTTTAACCCTTGTACTTCGGTGTATTGTCTCATAGGTGGAAGAGTGGTAGGGGTGGGCAATGGGGGTCAAGTGACTTGCCCAGGGTCACACAGCTGGGAAGTGGCTGAGGCCGGGTTTGAACCTAGGACCTCCTGTCTCTAGGCATGACTCTCACTCCACTGAGCTACCCAGCTGCCCCTCTTATTTGTTTTTAAATTCATTTTGCAATCCTCCATTAATTGTTTCTTAAAAGCAAAGAGATCCCCAATGCCAATTCCAAAGGCAATTATATCGAGACCCTGAAACTTGAAATAGTTCTCCCTTTACCATAGTTACAGAGCCCAAAGTTAATAGTTTTTTAAACTAAAAGAAAAGAAATGGGCAGGAAAATGAGCAAACAACAAAAAAGGAAACTCAATATAGGGAGCTATTTTGGTCACAGGGTAGACTCAAACTCAGAAGACAACAACAAAGTCAATACTGCTGCATCCAAAGCCTCCAAAAAAAATACTAATTACTCTCAAGCCTCTGATGTTTCCTTGCTGCAAAACCCTAGGCAAATCACTTAACCCTGTTTGGTTCAGTTTCTATATCTATAAAATGAACTGGGTGAGAAAATAGCAAACCACTCTTTGTCAAGAAAACTCCAGGAGTTCCAGGGGGGTGGAGACAAGATGGCAGTATAATTCTCAGCAGCTCTGTACCACCATGAGAATCCTCTCTGACCAAGATTAAAATATAACCACAAAATGAATACAGAAGTGAAAGAACCAAAAAGGAGACAGAGTGAAACAACTTTCAAAAAAAGAAAAACCCAAAAGGTAGGCAACAAACATCTGAGGCACTGGGGTGAGAGGAGAGCAGACCAAGCAAGAAGCTATAGAAAGAAGGAAAGACTAAGCCAAGAAAGAGCTACACACCCCTACCCCACACCTGCTGTCCTAGGTTTGGGAACCTATGCTCATGTCAACATTCAGACCCTATGACCTTGCCTAAGCAAATAGAGGTACAAGCCAACCCATACCCCTTAAAATGTCAAATCTATGGAGAAATCTAGAGCCCCAACCCAGGGAATTCTAGTCTAGGTTTGGGACAAGGAATTAATTCACACTTTGGGGTAGATGATAGTACTAAGTACTAAGTACTGATCTTTTTTTTTTTAACCCTTGTACTTCGGTGTATTGTCTCATAGGTGGAAGATTGGTAAGGGTGGGCAATGGGGGTCAAGTGACTTGCCCAGGGTCACACAGCTGGGAAGTGGCTGAGGCCGGGTTTGAACCTAGGACCTCCTGTCTCTAGGCCTGACTCTCACTCCACTGAACTACCCAGCTGCCCCAGTACTGATCTTTTTGCCTAAAGCTCAGGGTAGAGCGCCAAGACAGGACAATCAAAGGTGTGCCTGATTGAATTAAGTAAGCAGTGAAACCAAAAACATGAGACTAAGTCTGAGACCAGAATTTGTTTAGCCTCTGACCTGATCAAGATCAGAGTGAGATCAAAAGCTTACACCTAAGCCTGAGGCAAGTCTTTAAGCTATCAGCATCTCCAGGGTCAATTGAATCAGCAGGGGTAGAGGGATCTCAGAGCTCTCAGCCCGAAGACCATCACATCATTCCCACCAAACCTACTTATAATTAGATAGGAAAAATGAGGGAACAACAAAAAAGCACCTAATTCTAAAGAAGTTTTTGAAGACAAAGATCAAGGTACAGACATAGAAGGGGACCGTGAAAGCAAAAGAAACACACACAAAGTCCAAAGGGAAAATATGAATTGGACACAGATTCTGGAAGTACTCAAAAAGGACTTCAAAAACCAATTAAGCAAAGCAAAGGAAAACTGGAAAAGAGAAATTAAATTGATGCAAGAAGAAATGAAAGTAATACAAGAAGAAATGGGTCAATTGAAAAAGGAGAACCAAAAACTGAAAGAGGAAAATCAGGTTTTAAAAGTCAGAATTGACCATCTAGAAACTAATGATTTCATAAGAAATCAAGAAACAATAAAGCAGAATCAAAGGAATATCTTATTAAAAAATGAAATATCTTATTGAAAAAACAACTGATCTAGAAAATAAATCTAGGAGACACAATTTGAGAATTATTGGACTACCTGAAAGCCATGATCAAGAAAAAACCTTGGATATCATATTACAAGAAATTATCAAAGATAACTGCCCAGAGATCCTTGAACAAAAAAATAAAATTGAAATTGAAAAAATTCACAGATCACCTCCAGAAAGAAATGCTCAAATGACAACTTCCAGGAATGTAATAGCTAAATTCAAGAGCCACCAAGCCAAATAAATAATACTTCAAGCAACCAGAAAGAAACAATTCAAATACCATAGAGCTACAATCAGGATCATGCAGGACCTAGTAGCTTCTACATTAAAAGATCGAAAGACATGGAATATGATATTTAGGAAGGCAAAAGATCTGGGTTTACAACCCAGAATCACCTATCCAGCAAAATTGAGTACATTCTTTCAGGGGTAAAAATGGACATTCAATAAGATAGAAGATTTCCAAGCATTCCTGAGGAATAAGCAAGACCTAAACAAAAAAACGGAAGTCCAAACATGAGACACAAGAGAAGTCCTAAAAGGAAGCCCTAATAAAGAAGAGAAAATTTAAGGGATTCGTTAAGGTCAAAATGTTTATAAGTCTACATAGAAAGAGGATTTCTGTAATTCTCAAAAAATCACCTTTAGTAGTAGAGAAGATAGAAAGGAATTTAGTCAGAAAAAGGGTGGAGAAGAAGCTGATTATGATGATATGCTATATATGTAAATATGATGCTATAGAATAATATGTATGTATGATATGATATGTATGCATATGAATTATACAAAAAAATCAGTCAAGGGCTGAAAGAAAGGGTTGCACTGAAAGGGAAGGGAGAGAGAATGTGGTAAATTATATAACATTAAAGAGGCGTGAAAAATCATTATAGAGAGGGGAGGATAAGGGTGGTGATTGGCAATGCTTAAATTTTACTCACATCATAAAGGGCTCAGAGAGGATAAAACAAGGAGCTTAAGGAGTAAATAGATAGTAGGACCATATTAGTAGGAGATTTCAAACTTCCCCTTTCAGAACTAGATAAAGCGAACCAAAAAATAAATAAGAAATTCAATTTCCCCTTTAGTAACCTAGATGCTATACCATTTGGTGCATAAATGTTTAGTAATGATATTACTTCATTGTTTGTGGTACTCTTTAGCAAAATGTAATTTCCTTGTTATCTCTTTTAATCAGATCAATTTCTACTTTAGTTTTGTCTGGTATCATGATGGCTACTCCTGCTTTTTTTACTTCAGATGATGCATAATAAATTCTGCTCCAGCCTTTTACCTTCACTCTGTGTGTCACTCTGCCTCAAATGTATTTTTTGTAAACAGCATATAGTAAGATTCTGGTTTTGAATCCACTCTGCTATCCACTTCCATTTTATGGGTGAATTCATCCCATTCACATTAAGTGTTATGATTACTAACTGTGTATTGCCCTCCATCATATTATCCCCTTTAAATCCTGCTCTATTTCCTTTCTCTCTGTTCCTCCTCACCAGTATTTTGCTTTTTGTCACCCCTCCCCCTTCTCCCTCCATCTAATTACCTCCCTCTTCACTTGTCTTATTCCCCTTCTACTTCTCTGTAGGGTAAGACAGAATACTATACCCCACTGAGTAGGGTAAGATAGAATTCTATACCCCACTGAGTATACTTGTTTTACCCTCTCTGAGCCATTTATGATGAGAGTAAAGTTTAAACACTGCTGTCACCACCCTTATCTTCCCGTCTCAATATAATGATTTTTCATGTCTCTTTGTTTCTCCTTTTTGGTTCTTTCACTCCTGTATTCATTTTGTGGTGATATTTTAACCTTGGGTGGAGAGGATTCTCATGGTGGCACAGAGCTGGCTCTGGATTACTCCACCATCTTGGCTCTACTCCCAGAAGTATCCTTCTCTATTATTTACAAGTCGCCTGCTAAATGTATTTTTTTATTTTAAACATTTATTAATATTTATATTTTAGAAAAGTTAACATGGTTACATGGTTTATGCTCTTACTTTCCCCTTCACCCCCCCCCCCCCCCCCC
>NC_058130.1:138979436-138998571 GCF_016433145.1 Gracilinanus agilis | reverse complement strand
CCCCCCTCCCCTGGCCGATATGCATTTCCACTGGTTTTAACATGTGTCATTAATCAAGACCTATTTCCAAATTCTTGTTAGTTGCACTGGTATGGTACTTTCGATCCCCAATCATGTCCTCACCAACCCATGTATTCAAGCAGTTGATTTTCTTCTGTGTTTCCTCTCCTGCTATTCTTCCTCTGAATGTGGGTAGCGTTCTTTTCCATAAATCCCTCAGAATTGTCCTGTGTCATGCATTGCTGCTAGTACAGAAGTCCATTACATTCTATTTTAGCACAGTATATCAGTCTCTGTGTACAGTGTTCTTCTGGCTGTGCTCCTTTCACTCTGTATCAATTCCTGGAGGTCTTTCCAATTCACATGGAATTCCTCAATTTTATTATTCCTTTGAGCACAATAGTATTTCATCACCAGCATATACCACAGTTTGTTCAGCCATTCCCCAATTGAAGGACATACCCTCCTTTTCCAGTTTGTTGCCGCCACAAAAAGCACGGCTATAAATATTTTCGTGCAAGTCTGTTTATCTATGATCTCTTTGGGGTACAATCCCAACAATGGTATGGCTGGATCAAAGGGTAGGCATTCTTTTATAGCCCTTTGAGCATAGATCCAAATTGCCATCCAGAATGGTTGGATCGGTTCACAACTCCACCAGCAATGCATTAATGTCCCAATTTTGCCACATCCCCTCCAACATTCATTACTCTCCCCTTCTTTCATTTTAGCCATTCTGCTAGGTGTGAGGTGATACCTCAGAGTGTTTTGATTTGCATTTCTCTAATTATTAGAGATTTAGAAGACTTTCTCATGTGCTTATTGATAATTTTGATTTCTTTACCTGAAAATTGCCTATTCATGTCTCTTGCCCATTTATCAGTTGGGGAATGGCTTGATTTTTTATACAATTGATTTAACTCCTTATATATTTGAGTAATTCAACCCTTGTCAGAGTTTTTTGTTATAAAGATTTTTTCCCAGTTTGTTGTTTCCCTTCTGATCTTGGCTACATTGTTTTGGTTTGTACAAAAGCTTTTTAGTTTTATATAATCAAAATAATTAATTTTACATTTTGTAATTTTCTCTACCTCTTGCTTGGTTTTAAAATCTTTCCTTTCCCAGAGATCTGACAAGTATACTATTCTGTGTTCATTTAACTTATTTATAGTTTCCCTCTTTATATCCAAGTCATTCACCCATTCTGAATTTACTAAATGTATTTTTAAGGGGAAAAAATTTGGAAGAATATTGTTGCCTGCCAATTCTTACAATCCAGATGAAATATCTGAATTGTGAAATTTACATAAATAATACACTACTATTGCATTTGGCCAGATTATTTTTTGAACTATACTAATGTTGGGAAAAATACTTTCAAATGTTACAAAACACAAACTATATTCATGTGTTTGGTCTAAGAATGCAGACTTGGATTCTGTCAAATATAGCCTTCCTCCAACATGCTGCAAAGGCTTTTGTAACAAGACAACCTCCATCTTTCTTTTCTGCTTCAATTTTATCTGTCTTCTACTACTAATTACAGAAATGCAAAGATTCCACCTATTTCAAGTTGTCAAACCTGATAACCAAAGTGTTCACAGGCAGATCATATATAAACTGAGTTTTGTTTTATTTTTCAGGACTGAGAATTTTATTACTTAAGTGAAAATGGATATTATCTGGAAGCCCCACTCCACCCCTGTTTTTAACTTGGCTTAGATTCTGGCTCTGTTATTTACTACTATATATATGTAACTTTGGTCAAGTCACCTAACTCTTCTGGGACTCAGTTTCCATATCTGTAAAATGAGGGGGTTATCCCATCTAAATCTATGATCCTAGATTTAAGTAAATCCAATTCCTACCAGGAGAGTCACAAAATTTATTTAATAAATTTTCTGCCTCAATAATAGTGCTGGTTAATGATTTATCCACATCTGTCCTTGGTTTAGTCACCTGCCAGGTTTTTTTAATAGATTTTCAATCAGTCTTTGAGGCACATGGCCTTATTCAAAGAGGTGCTCATAGCTTCAGTTACCAGCTGTGTCCTTTGTAGGACAACAACTTCCCCTGTGTTCAAAGATCTGCTATTTACAAGTTTGGGTTTAATTAAAACAGTATTTTTCTCTCGAATCCTGGATGATAAAACTGTCAGTGAACGATAGAAAATGCAAAGTCCAGGTGGGTATTCCAGTATTAAGTGCTGCAACTAGCAAAAGATGGGAAAAACATTAGAGTCCCCAAAAAAAGAACAATTGTACAATCAATCCATCTGCCAGTTTTAGAAATTTTGCAAAAAAAAATGGTAATGATTCAGTTTTTTAAGCCTTTATGTTTTACTAAGGAAAACAAAAGCAAACTGTTTCCCCAAAAAGTATAAAAGGTGAGGTAGAAAATAGAAAAAAAGGATAGAAAAATAATATTGAAGCTAAATTAAAGGAGTAATTTTGTAATAAGAGGTAAATATCAGGACCTAAAAGTGCCATATACATAGGTATTTAATAAATGTTTATAGAACAAGAGAAAAAAGTAGTATGCTCTCTTGAATATCTTGCCAGATGGTTTTAGTACAGGGTTTTTGGACACTGGAAAGTGCTTAGATAATTCACTAATCTGAATATCAGAGTCTATACGTAAGCCCCACTTACATGGTTTAGAGTCACCTAGATGTCACAGTCCAGAAAATGTTTGACTTATTGTCTATAAGACCAGAGGTTCAAATTCTGATTCTGATTTTTAGTAGCTCCAAGACCATGAGCAAGTCACTTAACTACTCTCAGTGTAAAATGGGTATTGTAGAAGAGCTCTGGTGATCAAGAGCTAATTCTTAGACCAACATACTAATGTTTTTATTGGGGTAACAACAGTAGAGGGGGAAGGGACAATGATAATTAGACAAGTGGTCTGATACATTAACATGAAGTAATCATCACAAGATACTTTTAAGATTAAAATTAATATAAAATAACTAAGTATTGTGTTTTATGAAGTTTATTAATAATAACTAAAGTAAAAACTTTAGATAACCAAGCCACAGTTGCGGGGGAAAAAAAGGAGGGAGAGGGAGGAGTTATATAACTATATAAACAATAACGTGAAGATGCAAACATGGGGTGCAGGGAAACAGATGCTGAGACATGAAAGGAATTCTGGGGAACATAATTCAAAAGGTACAAAATTTCCTTATACATACCCCTCTGTGATCCTTTGGGAGACTAGTCTCCCCAAATGGAACATTTTAAACATAACCAACTTTAAAATTACAATAATTTGGGGATAAAAGGAAATAAAAGAGAAAAAGAATAAAACCAATGATTGCTACAGTCACAAAAAAGCCAATTTGGGGGCAGTCCCCTTTGGCATAAGAGTATACATTCAAAACAAATGCATTCAACCTGCCAAAGTTCAAATTAGCACATCCCAAAGTTCACTCTGGATCTTCTGGTGCAGCATGTGGTCTCTGCGGGCAACTTCATGGAGCCTTTTCCAAAACGTTTGCCTTCTGGATTCTGAAGGTAGCCTCTTTTTCTAAATTAGGCTCAAATTCCAATCAAAGGTCACAACAATAACATAGTCCTCCCCCCTGAGGAGGATAATAACAAACACAGGGATTACACAGGGATGCATGGCTGAGTTGTGAGGTATATGAATCAATTGGCAAAAGAAATAAAAAATATCAAAAAATCCAAAGAGAAAAAATAACTTGTGGATGAAATATAAAATATCACAGTCTTATGTCTAAATATTCTAAGTAAAGGAAAAACAAACCTATAAAAGGTCCTTGAAGCAGGGCCCAATTAAAGTGATATATGTAATTATGCACTGATCCAATCAGTAGCCAGGACTACAGAAAGTTTGCCACACTATGAAAGACAGAAAAAGGGACTAAATTTCAGCAGCAAATTGTAAATAGCATTTCTCTGGCCTGATTTTACCTTTTCTCTCAGAGACACTGGAACCAGGATGGCAGCCAAAGTGAGTTGCTTGTTAGGGCTCAGGGAAGTCCTACCTTTGACATATGTCAAAACAGTGGCAACCTCAAACCTCAAACAAGTTCAAGTCCTCTTGTCTTGGCTCAAAATCTCATCAATTCCATTGATTTGATCTTTGACCTTGTGCTTGATAGGGACTATGCAGGTTAGTTTTGTGCTTCTTTTGCACTGTACAGTAGATCTTTTTGTTCCCTTCTCTTGGAATCAGACAGAATCATTAAGCAAAGTTGCATATTTTTTTAAACAATCAATGGCATTATTTCTATAGTCTAAAACTTTTTTTGGTATGCATTGACATTAGGATTAATGGACATCTTTAAACTTACCACCTAGTGCAAAATCAAAAAACCTTTTTAATATTGGTAACATGTGCTTCGAGTTCAAAAAAGGAGAGAAAAAAGAAAACTCAAACACTATATTGCACATTTAGGAAAAGACAATAATAAAAACTGTTTTAAAATTCAAAAATATATAGCTTACAATCAGTGACACACTGAGTCAGAATACAAAGGTTCCTGACCAAAAATGAGATCCATTTTCTTTTTAAAGTTGGTCATGATCTGTGTGAGTGCAAATGATTTTCACAAAGTAGCAGTTTTATAAAACAGTAGTATAGTAGATAATACACATTCAAATAAGTACCAAAATTCACAAAATTCACAACAGCCCAGTTAATGACAATAACAAACAAACCCACTATCATATAGGATTCACATGAGTTGCTGTGTAGCCACTTGTTGTATGACATTTAAAAAATCTATGATCTGATGGATACTTGTCATAAATTCTATGGATGTAGCAAATCTTTTAACTTTGGCAAATATGTTTTTCAACAAAGTCTATTACTGCCATCATTACAAAATTTAGCAGAAGAGCCTAGAAAAAAAACACAAATCTCTATAATGCTGTTGAAAACTTTCTGGGGTCTGAAACCCTCACCAAGAATCCTGATTGTTCTGAAGTAGATTAAACTGAAGAGTTAAAATATCATGCATGCAGAAGATACTTTTGGCTTCATACTTTATATAAAAAAACTTTTTGGCAGGAACTTCTATTTTGTTGTCTACCTATTATTCAATATTCTTTATAATATATACATGTATATGTGTACATGTATACATATACACAAACACACACACACACACATATATATATATATATATATATAAAATATCATTTCTGAAGACCCCTTAAAAGCAATTGAGATATTCAACTCATTAAATTCTCCAAGGGTTGTATACAATTGTAACCAGTTTTGATGGAGTCCATCCATCATTATCTATGTGACAATTAACAAAGGCAAAATGAAAGAAAAGGCTGTATAAGCAATATGTGACCTCGATGGATCAGGTGACAAATCCAGCATACATAAGGAGTTATGGTTTTTCCTCTTAAAAAGGGTTTTGTGTAAGGTCTTCATGGGCTTGTACAAGTATATTTTCTTCAGTACCAGTCATAGGGGAAAGGTACAGATAAAGATCATGTAAAAGAATATATATCTAATGGTCAAAAATACAGTAGCTTAAAATGATACCGTGTAACAGAAAGATATTGATTAGATTAATATATGAACTTAAAAAATTAAATCTTAAAACAATCAGCAAAATACAATAAGCAAAGCCAGGGTACATACAGGCAGTGAAGTCAAAAAATCCTTTTAACCAATTCCAATAGACTTCTTCACTATCATGGAGAGGAAATAAAGCTTAAAAGGTTAAACATCAATAAACTTCTAAATCTCTTTTAAGGTTTCTTCCCCTCCTTCCCCAGTATTTATCAACCTTTCGCATTTCTTTGGTCACCCCTCTGAAGTTCCTCATACATGCACTGTGCAAAATCTCCATTCTGCCTGTTGTATTTAAGATTTTCAAAACTTTGTCAAAATATTTCAGTTTCGTCTGTAATTCAAGCAGCCTAGCTGGTTGCTGCATTTTCTTGGAGAGAAGTAAATAAAATGAAAAATATGCAATTAAAATACAAACTGCCAGCAAAAAAATTAAGCAGAGCCAAAATGCACTAGTTAGTTCCACCAACTCTAATTGTTCTTTCAGTGTTTCAAGCAAGCATTATTTCTCAAAAAAAAAAAAAAAAACCTAACTCAATGACAAAACAAAAAGGTAATTACTTGAAGGCAAAGAGAGAGAAAAAAACCTTTTGGGGGTTAGCTTTTCTCCTGTGCCCTCTTCCCAAAGGGCAAAACTTCAAGGGAGAACAATAGCATATTTGCATATAAAGGACTGGCTTTTCTTGGTGTTTTGGGTCAGGAGAAAAAAAAATCAGGCTTATTCCCCAAAACTCTGACTTCAAATCCATTAATCTGGGCTCTCTACCCTCCCTGTGAAAAAATCTTCAGTAGCAGCCTTCAGTAGGAGCCCAAAGTCAGCTTAAAAAAAACCAAACTGCTTAAAACTGGAAGGGGATAGGTCTGAATAGCATGTTTTTTGTTTGTTTGTTTGTTTTTCTGCTCCACACTGTGTTCTCCTTCTAAAAATGGCTAGGACAGGCTGGAAATTCACTTTCAGGGGAAAGGGAGGGTAGATTTTTATATATCACCCTCTACGTGGACTTGTCTCAGAGATAGCAGTGGGAAGTGGCAGTGGAGTAGCTCTTCACAAGAGCACACAGTGGGAGGAGAAACCACTCCCAGGCTCTCGTGGTTGGCAGCAGCAGCAACTGCAGCAATAGTGGGCGGAGCACAGGCAGCGGGGCTGGGAGGCTGCAGGTTGGACAGGGACCATTCACAGCAGCAGCAAGAGCACAGGAGGCTGGGCTGGGAGAGTGCAGGGCATACATATGGCAAAACTTATCCAGGCTATTTTAAAAAATATTTGAGAATTCTATCCTTTCATGGTCAGACAAACAGTTAAGATTAAAATTAATATACAATAACTAAGTATTATATTTTATAAAGTGTATTAATAATAACTAAAGTAAAAAAGCTAGCTAACCAAGCCATGGTCGCAGGGGAAAAAAAGGAAGGAGAGGGAGGAGTTACAGAGCTATATAAACAATAATGTGAAGATTCAAACATGGGGTGCAGGGAAAGAGATGCCAGGAGATGAAAGGAATTCTGGAGAATGTAATTCAAAAGGTATAAAATTTCCTTTTATACATACAAACTGCCTGATCCCAAGACGATAGGTATAGCTAAAGCCCAGATCAAAAGTTCATATGGCCTAAGAGATCTAAGCTAGTTTGATACAGATGTTAATTGATTGTTATAGGCAAAACAAATGGGTTGAGATAACTGACCAGTCTTCCAGAGTGTAGCCTTGGGGAAGGGCTAGGAATTTGTCATGGTTAAGGTTCAATTTAACTCAAGGTTACAGAAACCAATCATAAGAAATATCATAAAAGTCAGCTTTTTGAACTCCCCTAAAATATTATTAAAATTAATATATGCCTAGACTCCTACAGGTATAATAGTGGCACCTATCTCTCAAAATTGTTATGAGAGAAAATATTCTATTTCCAACTTTACATGTACAATCCTACTTTACATGTACAATCTTGCATGTACAATTTTTCTGCCTGTTATCTCTTTTTCGGCAATATGAGCACCTTGAAGACAAGGGCTTTGTTTTTATCTTCCTTTGTATCACCAGTGCCAGGCATTTAGTAAGCATTTAATATTTGTTGACTGACTGCCATATATAAAACATTTTGCAAACCTTAGGAATTTAACTAATAACAGTTATGTAAAAAAACTAATAGCTATAAAGATGCTAGCTATTGTAATGTACATTTATGTCATATATTATTGTTGTTATAAATAATTCTGTATTATATGATGAGGTAGGAAGATGGAGCAATGGATATAGCATGGGATTGAGTCCAGAAAAACTGTTAAAAGCTTGTGTCAGGCACTTACTAGCTTTGTAACCCTAGGCAAACCACTGAATCTCTGAATTAATTTCCTCACCTGTAAAATTGTGATAATAGTGACATATGGAAATATTGATATTTCCCAGGGTTGTCTTGAGAATCAAATAAGTTTAAATGTGTGTGTGGATTGAGAGCCAGGCCTAGAGACGGGAGGTCCTAGGTTCAAATCTGGCCTCAGCCACTTCCCATCTGTGTGACCCTGGGCAAGTCACTTGACCCCCATTGCCTAGCCCTTACCACTCTTCTGCCTTGGAGCCAATACACAGTATTGACTCCAAGACGGAAGGTAAGGATTTTAAAAAAAAAGTGTGTGTGCATGTATGTGTCATATATATATATATATACATATATATATATATGCATATGTGTATATATATATATATCTTTGTAAACCCTTAAAGAACTATACAAATACTAGATATTTTATTGTTATTAGTTATTTGTATCAGCACAAGAACACACTTCACTTATTCAATATATTTCCATTAGAATTTGAATAGTTATGGCTGACCAAAATCTTCACCTGAGAACCTATTAAGATCATACTTGTCTTTCTGCACTCAAAGAGAGACAATATTATCTATTAACACAATTCTTCGATAAAAAGGGGTTCTCTAAAAATGTTGAAATCTGCCATTCAAAGTCCTTCAAAAACCTGTCTTAAAAACCTATTAGGAGGGGCAGCTGGGTAGCTCAGTGGAGTGAGAGTCAGGCCTAGAGACGGGAGGTCCTAGGTTCAAACCCGGCCTCAGCCACTTCCCAGCTGTGTGACCCTGGGCAAGTCACTTGACCCCCATTGCCCACCCTTACCAATCTTCCACCTATGAGACAATACAGCGAAGTACAAGGGTTTAAAAAAAAAAAACTATTAGGAGGCAGCTGGGTAGTTCAGTGGATTGAGAGCCAGGCCTAGAGATGGGAGGTCCTAGGTTCAAATCTGGCCTTAGACACTTCCTAGCTGTGTGACCCTGGGCAAGTCAATTGACCCTCATTGCCTACTCTTACCACTCTTCTGCCTTGGAGCCAATACACAGTATTGACTCCAAGATGGGAAGGTAAGGGTTAAAAAAAAAAACTATTCAAAACTATTTCCCACTATTTATTCCCTAACATGAATCTTCCCATTTAAGTTATCACTTCTTTCTTGACTGTTCCAACCCACAATGTTCTCTTCTTTCTCTCAAATCCTCTTCTTAATATATACATATGTGTGTATGTTTTTATTTGATACTTAAAAAATACTATTTTCAATTATTACTTAAACCTCCATGTATATAAACAGGAAATCTAAGTACCTATGAATGTATAGGTATATATGCATATATAGCAAATAAATTATAAATTCCTTAACAGCAAAGCCTATATTTTAGATATCTATGTATTTGTATAGCTCATATAACTGAATATGGTTATGCACATTCTAAGTGCTAAATATTTGAATGATTCAGCCAAAATTTCTACACAATACAAAAATCATAAGTTCTAGGAGTAGCATAATATCCAATAAATTGAAATGCTAATGCAACTAAAATTCTGAACCCTTGGAAAGACAAAGGTTTCATGCCTATTTGAGAGAATTTTTAAATGGAGGAAAAATTTTAATTATTCAAGAATGTTTGAAAGTTTCCCTTAAACACTCTAAGTAACCTTTCCATTTAGGAACATAAATATCACCAACATATATATATGCATAAGTAAATACAAAACAAATAGAAACTAGAAGATGGAAAAAGATTGCCAAATCATTTGTTGCGGCTATGAGCTTTGAAGAAAGCTAAGGATTCTATGTGATCAAGATCAAGAATGAGTACTTGTGCACATTTAATTTGTGCACACATATATGGTATATGTTCCTAAATGAAAAGGTGACCTAAGATCTATAAAGAAATTTTTTAATTGTCCTTACAATAAGAATGTAATTAAACATACCCAAATTATAATCAGTGTAAATAATGAAACCTTTGAAGGTGTAGCATAGAAATTCACGTATTTTCATTGGGCTATAACCAATTACCATATTTTACATAATTATAATTCCTAAGATTGCAAATTCATGCAGGGGAAATTTGCCATCAATTCTAAAAAAGGACTTCCTATACTATATTATAAAAAATGAGGAGCTGGTTTTTGGAGAAACAATGGAAGACTTGTATAAACTGATGCAAAGAAAAGTGAATAGAACCTGAAGAATTTATGATACAATACTGTTATTTCAAAAATGAACAATTCTGAAAAACTTAAGAACAATGATCAAGCATGATTCCAAAGGACAAATGATGAAAAATGTTATTCAACTCAAGACAAAGAGGTGATAGACTAATATGAAAAGTGAGAAACAAAATTTTGGACATGATCAATATGAGAATTTGTTTTGCTTGACCACACTTAAGGTTTTGTTTTTCTCTCTATCTCCAGTGCCAGAGGGAAGGAATTAGAAGTGGGGGAAAGGGAATCATAGAGATAATAGAAAAAATAAAAATTAATTTTTAACAAGTCTTCCTTTATTTTTAATTTTCTCATAAATATCCCCCCACCATCATGGAGGGAAACATCATGTTCTCTGTCCTGTGGCTTCAAAATATGCAACTTTAAGTAATATGAGAATTTTGTTCTATCAGATACTATATCAAGCCTAAGACTAAGTTGTTGTTGTCGTTTTTAATCTATATAGATCTTGGTTGATTCATTTAGCAAATATTATGCACTTATGGATATCATTACTATGTTGGATGGTACCCAAATATATTATGATAAGCAGTGGTTTGTTCATAAAGTACTTTTGTCTGACATAATTTCAGAGGTTAGCATATCCAAACAATAAATACAAATGTACTTTGACATTTTCATCTATATCTATAAAATATCTCTTACATGTACATTTTATCAATGTATTTACAAGGTGATTTTAGAAATCTTATCTTCAATTGCATAGAAATTAGGCAAAGCCTCAAAACAGAACAAAACATAATAGTACAGATAAATTTATAATATTCATTCATTAAACAAAAAAGTGACCCGTGTTTCTTCAATGTTAAATTTATCCACAGCCAAAAACTAGACAACAAGAGCAGAGCCACGGTGGTGGTTGGGGGCAGGGACCTCTGGGAGTAATGGTCTCTGATTGGGAGTTCAATTCTGAACCCTGGACTGAACACAGCTCCAAATCCCACCTCAGGATTGATACCCCACTATTTCCTGAGGATTTCCTGATCTTATCGAATGCCAACATTGACTGTGAATTGATCCTGTTTCTCTGTATCTGAAGACCTGTGCGGACTGACTGGACATACAGCTGCCTGAGAGGGTTTACCCTGAAGGGCAGGCTGTGTCAGTCCTGAAGACAAAAACATCCCCCTCTGTGCCAGCCACACATAAAGACATTTGTATTTCTTTATTACTGGATTAGGTTAGCCAGTATAAGGGAATCAAGAAAACTTCCAGGCTGGTCCTTTCCTCTGTTCACCAAAGCGGAAAGGATCCTTCATCTCTCTGTGAGTTTAGCTTAGGGAATTCCTACGTTACCTCTTCCCTAATCTCACCCTTGTTATCCTATCCCAAATAGATAGTTGTTTATAAATTAGCAGTCAGATCTTGAAGTGAAAGAAAGGAGGTTGGTGGGTGGTGGTTTGATTCAAGGAAAGAAGGTCTCTATCAGATCCAGGCAAAAGCAAAGTCCTGTACTAAAAGCCATTGAACTTCCTTCAGCAAGGGGAATCAGGAAGAGCACCCAGGGATTAGGTCTCACAAAATTTACCTAATCAACCATCATTTCTCCCTCCTGTGGTGTTCTTAATCTGTTTCAGACCTTTGCTTTACTCCTGCTTCTACCATATTAGATCAAGGACAGAAAGCAGCCATCAGCTCTCTGACCTAACAGAGAGAGAAAGAGAGCACCCTTGGGGTTTAGTTCACTAACACAAACAAACTAACCATTATACCATCACCTAGGGGTTGTTCCTTTCTCTCTTTTAACAGTACATACAGTGAAAAGGGCCCTGGGCTTGGAGACATAAGGCTTTGCCAATTTACCAGGAATATAACCTTGGGTAAATTACCATTGCTCTGTTTCCTCATCTATAAAATGGGGATAAAATATTTAAGATTACCTACCTCCCAGGGAAGTTGATCAAATGAAATCATATACATAAAGTGCTTTCTAATCTTGATACTCAAACTGATCTGTAACCTCCTTGTCCTGAGTTCCCACCAACAAGGTAAACACATTAATGTGTATGCTGTGTGGCTTCCCAAAAATTCATTACAGGACAGCCACACAATGTGCTGAAGACCTTACTCACTTTCACATAAGTAGAATAGGTTCTTAATATTTTTTAATTTTTATAAATCTCTGTATATTAATTGTAAGGCCCAAAACTCCCTAGAAAGGTCCAAACTTAACTCTGGTAAGGAAGAGATATTCTGGTCAAGCCTAGATTTCCAAGGTGGGGTGGAGCAGAGTATCAATTAGAACTGAGGATGATCCATCCCTTCTAGGACAAGTAGTATTCATTTAGATGGGCAGGCACTAGGCTAAACCAGACTGTAAGTCTGACTTGAAGATAAGGTGATTGCTTTTGGTCTAGTCACAACTTAGGGTTGTGATGAACACAAGAATTTGCCTTGTCTGTGTTGGCTCTCTTCTTAGAGGATAGGCAAAAGTCTTCATGGGTTTGTTCAACTGCTGCAGAATTTTTTTTTCCTGTCTACTCAAAGCCCACTTCTTTGCACCTAGCTACAACACATATTTCTGAAAATTTCTCTGACTTAGTTGTTACACCAAGGATTTTGGCCATTTCATGCTATGAAAAGGACTGATATATGAAATAATTTCTTTTCCCTTCCTACCTCTTAAAGTGGAAAAAAGAGAAATTTTAGTCTATGAAAGTTTTTTGAATCTCTAGTCTAGTAGATATGGCCATAATAGAGTACCAAGAGCCCTGGGTCTGGAGTCAGAGGACATGGTTTGAATATCAGCTTTGCTACATTTGTTTAAATCTTAGGCTAATCACTTACCCTAAGATTCAATTTCCTCAGGCCCAAATTCCATGATCTTATTAAAACATTTAAGACAAGATATTTTTATTTCTACCCAGCTTTTATACTTGCAAAATTTTTCTAAAAACTCTGCAATTTTCTCATAGATTCAAAGCATTACAAATATCTTTATTTATCAATCAGCTATTTTTAAAGTATTCAATCAAAAACTTAAACATCCCTACTTAACACTAAGTAAGGCAGTTCGCAAGTCATTTACTAAAGTGGATGACAACTCCAGAGGTCACTGCCCTGCCTCTGGGCAGTACTAGGCAAATTGAAGGACTGCAATTGTTTTCATAAAGTGGAGGAAGGCACTGTGGAAAAAGGTAAAAAGTCCTGAACTTCCTGTCAAGGGGGCCTTTGACCTTGGACTGCTTTTTTGAAGGACTGCTTCTGTATCTTCTCCTTTAGACTTCAGTGTTGGAGGACTTCAACTTGGGACCTGGCCTTCCTTGGAATCTTTTGGAATTCATTTTGGGTGAGTGATTAGCTTACTTTCTTTTTCTGGCTTCTGGAGAGGCTGGTTCTGGAGATCCCTACAGTGGCTTTGGAGGAGGCTGTTGGTGAAACTCTAGCTGAAGACACCACTGGATATGGAGAAGCCCCTGCGGGGCTAAGCCTCACCTCACCGGAGAAGGACTAGTAGACTTGTTAAAACCTGTCTCTTTAGCTACCTTTTCCATTTTCACTCTTTCTACCTCTTTGTAAATAAAGCTACTAAAAGTCATTTTTGACTTGTTATAATATCTTTAAAATGGCGACCACAATATTACTTTAGAATTCTCACATTTAACATAAAATGTAAATTTAACTTCTTACACTGCTTTACAAAACAAATGGCACACACTGCTGTTAGAAAAGTATTTTTAAATACTGTGGAATAATGAACATCTCCAGGTATTTGGTCTAGGAATGCAACCTGGGGTTTGGCCAAGTCAAGTCCCCCAAAACATGTGCTAAATTCTTTAAAACAAGATACCTTCTGGTTCCTTTTGATTTTTGCCTGCTTCCATTTCTTCCATCTTCTGCCTCCAATTTCCAAATTCCAATCTTTCCTTCATATTGCTGCCCCAGTAATTTTACTACTATACTGCCATGGACATGGCTCTCCTCTACTTTGAAAAAACTCATTTTCCCAATGCCTACCAAATAAAGTATAAACCTCAACAAAGAAAAACATTTCAACATACAAAAAAAGAGAACTAGATATGATGTATGTAGCAATCCAGGTATACATTAATTGTGATATTATTTTAAGAGTGCTCAAAAATGATTCTTGTATTGCTTATGAATGATTTCTATAACCTTGAGTTGAATTAAATCTCAACCTTGCGAAATTCCTAGCCCTTCCCTAAGGCTACACTCTGGAAGACTGGTCAGTTATCTCAGTCTCCTTGCCTTACCTTCAACAATCAATCAGCATTTGTATCAAGACCTTAGGTCTCATGGATTCCTGATCTAGATGTTTGCTCTACCTGTTATTTCAGGTTCCTACAGTTTGTACCTCCTGATGATTACATATGTTTAAGACCACTTGGCTCTCCCCTTCCCACCACATATGGTTGTAACCCCAATAAAAGTAGATATATGACAGTTGAGAAGAGAGCTCTGAACGATGGAAGCTCTTAACCATCAGAGCTCCTAACCATGAAGCTCTTGACCATCGCAGCTCTGAACCATCTAAGCTCTTGACCACTGTCTGTCTACCTTATGCCAAACTTTCTATGTCTGCATGTCTTTATTCTTGCCTTATGTTCTCTTTCCATTAGTCCTTAACCCGTAACCCATTTTCACTCAGTCCTTGGTTCCCCTTTCTAAGTGTCCAACCCACTAGGAATCTTCGTGGAGCTTCTGGACAGCTTCAATGTAAATGTTACATGAGACTTTTAAGTAAATCTGTTAAATTCAACATGGTATTTCCAATACTGTTCTGTTTACAGGTAGTCCCTTCTGATTTTTTTTATGATATCTTTTTTGTATTATTTTGATGTTTTATTAAGATTTTTGTGTTTTCTTACCATTATTACTATCCTATAAATTTCTATCACCTTTCTCCTTCTCTTATTAAAAAAAGGGAGCAGGGGTGGTGCAACTGGGTAGTTCAGTGGATTGAGAGCCAGGCCTAGAGATGGGAGGTCCTAGGTTCAAATCTGGCCTCAGACACTTCCTAGCTGGGTGACCCTGGGCAAGTCACTTTACTCCCATTGTCTAGTCCTTATTGTTCTTCTGCCTTGGACCAATACACAGTATTGATTCTAAGACAGAAGGTCAGAGTTTTAATTTAAAACAAACAAACAAACAAAAACCACTAATTTGTAACAAATCAGTAACATCAAGCAAAACAATTGAACACACTGGACATGCCTGAAAACACATCTTGTTTCTCACATTTTGGCTACTGTCTCTGAGAGAAAATGAGGGGGAGAGAACAACCAAGAGAATATCAACAACTACTAACTGCCTAATTTCCCACCTATACAAATCTTTTATGAGAATTTTGATTTGAGGGCATTCTCAATGAGAATATTAGTAGGAAACAGGTGGGCTTTTCCAATCAATACTCAACAATTAACCTCATCTTAATTATTTCATGATTAACTAAAACATAAAAAGAAAGGATGATCTTGTGCTTAATTTTTTATTGACTACAAAAAGTCTTTGATTCACTATCTGAGTTATAGGTTCTTTTACAACAAGGTATATCCCATATATACCTCAAAATCATGGGAGATATGACAAAAGAAATAACCCTGATCTTAAACATCAAGCAAAGCATGAAACAAGAAGATATGTTTGTGATGAAAGAGAATTAGCATAGAGTCCAAGAACAATTCTTGTGGATAGTAAAGTCTTCCAAATGTTCCTGTTTGTGGATGATATAACATTAAGTCCCAGAATATTGCAGAGCCTCCTGGAAGAGATATTTACTCACTGTTGGAAGAAACCTTTAATCATTCTAAGGAGAAGGTCCTGTCCATTCACATAGGAAATGCTAAGTGGATGATGGATGTCTATTGCCAAGATTTTAACATACACTTTAATGAACACTCTATCCTTGTCCAACAGTATGTATTACAGAGAATTTATACTTGGAAATCATCAAGAAAACAAGAGATTCCCACCACACCATCCATATGTGGAACTATCAGCTATATCAAATAGGAGAAATATTGAATGATGTGGATATATTCACTTACCTTGGCAGTGTACTTTCCAAGTATGTACACATAGAAAATAAAGTTGACATACACATTGCCAGAGCTAGCTCGGTGTTTGGGAGGTCCAAAGGAAAAGGTAATAGAGGAGAGGTATTGTCTGCCTACCAAACTGGAGGTCTACATAGACACTGTACTGACCTCATTATTCTATGCTTGTGAAACCTGGACAGACTACCAGCACCATACCAGGAAATTCAATGGCTTCCATTTGAATTGTCTTCTCAAGATTCTGAAGATCATCTGGCAAGATAAGGTACTAAACATTGAAGTCCTTTTTCAAGCTGAACTGCCAAGCATTCAAACTCTGCTGCAGAAAGTGCAACTCCAAAGGGCTGGCCCCAATGTTTGAATACTAAATATCTGTTTACCTAAAAGACTATTTTATGGAGAACTCACTCAAGGCAAGAATTCACATGCAGGTTAGAAGAAGCAATACAAGGACAGTCTTAAGGTCTCTCTATTTCTACTGTGAAACATGGGAGACACTGGCACAAAACTATAACTACATTATAGGAACGCTGTACTCTAACAATAATACAGAACTGCAGTTGCTTAAAAGAAACACGAGATCCATAAATTTAAAGACATCTCCATCTCTAATGTCCATACAGGTTATTTGTGCCCAACATGTGGTAAAGCCTTCCTTCCAAGGTTATATTATTCTGATCAGTCACAGAGGGACATTTTGTACACTAATCCTTCATTTTAGTCCTCTTTGAGGATGAAGGACAACTAACCAAGCTTGCAAATAACTGTTGTTATTCAGTGGTGAGGTAGGAAAGCAGACTATGAGAGACTGAGAAAGAAGTGGAAGATGAAGTACATGCAAGAGCAAATATAACTTTTTGCTAGGAGTCTGGCTATGTAATGGAGGAGAGATATAATTAAGATAAGATAGTTTGAGGAAATAAAAGAACAAAGTGAAAGATTCTTACGAATGAGAAGACCTGAGCATATTTTTAGCCAATGGGACAGGAACCAGTAGATGATGAGATATTAAAGATGAGAGAGAGATGTCCCAGGGGCAAGCTCTGAGAGAAGACAAGAAGGGATAAGATCTAAATCACAGGTAAAAGAAGGTTATCCTTGGCAAAAAGAATGGCCTCTACTCTCTCAGACTAGAGCTAAGGAGGAGGTAATGAGTTATGAAGAACAGTAAAGAGGAAGCTTATCCCTTTGATGTTCTATTTTCTCTGGAAATTAGGAGGTGAAATCTCTGCTCCCGCTAAAATTCAAATGAAAACTGTAACTGAAAATTCTATTGATTGGTTTTATTTTTTTTCTTCAATCCTAGCAAACTCATCTTGGGGAAAGTAAAGGCATATTACTAAAGAAGACCATATCACTTGCAAAATGAAATGAAATGAATGAGTAATTTATCAGATACCTCTAAAAAGTTACCAAAATTAGGTTAATGTCATAATATAACTTTTGTTTAAAGGAGCACAGCGAGGGATTTCTAGCTAAGAATTCAACTCTAGAATAGATTCTACTTTTTTTATGATTCTCCAAAAGCAATGTGTTCTACAGTTTTGCTATTTCTGCCCTCAGAAGTGCAAATAATCAATGTATCCATAGGCATTTTAGAATTTTATTCCTAATATCCATTTGCATAAAAATCAATGACTACCAAAGGTGAACAGTTAGGGAAGTAGAAACAGAGCCACCCAAGCCCTTCAGTTCCCAGGGAAGAATTGCAGGTGTCTGCCCAGTACTTAATCTTAGCAAACAAAGGTAAATTACTTTTCAATCTCTGTGTTCCCTCTACTTCCTTCACTTTTAACAATGTTCATTATAGACTAAAAGGGAAAAATAAAACCATCAGCCAAATGAGCTATGTTTTCTCAACTTTCTAGACAGTATAAGCACTCAGCACATTCAATAGTCATGCAATTCTATTTGCCCTGTTGTCAAGGAATGACTAATTTTCCACAATTCATAAAATTTGAAATCATCTGAGATAAGGTGTTAAGCATGTTTCAGAGGAAATAAAGATTGGGAAGGAATTATCAAAATGGTTCTGAAAAGCTAAGTGACCTATTTTAATTAACAATATTTACTCAAATGGTACTAGTTTAGTCAGTAGGGGGTGGGGAATCCTATTCTGTATAGGTCTCTGAATAATTACTGTAGGAGATTAAGGAAAGGAAATGTCTTTCCTTTAGAAAGAAAAAGAAATCACAATCACTGAGAAAACAACATATTTTTTTATTTTATTTTTTTAAAACATTTATTAATAATCATTTTTAACATGGTTACATGATTCATGCTCCTACTTTCCCCTTCACCCCCCCCTTTCCCCTCCACATGGCCGACGCACATTTCCACTGGTTTTGTCATGTGTCCTTGATCAAGACCTATTTCCCAAATTGTTGGTGGTTGCATTGGTGTGGTAGTTTCGAGTCCACATCCCCAATCATGTCCACCCCAACCCATGCGTTCAAGCAGTTGCTTTTCTTATATGTTTCCTCTCCTGCAGTCCTTCCTCTGAATGTGGGTAGCATTCTTTACCATAAATCCCTCAGAGCTGTCCTGGGTCATTGCATTGTTGCTGGTACAGAAGCCCATTACATTCGATTTTACCACAGTATGTCAGTCTCTGTGTACAATGTTCTTCTGGCTCTGCTCCTTTCGCTCTGCATCAGTTCCTGGAGGTCTCTCCAGTTCGCCTGGAACTCCTCCAGTTTATTATTCCTTTTAGCACAATAGTATTCCATCACCCGCATATACCACAGTTTGTTCAGCCATTCCCCAATTGAAGGACATACTCTCCTTTTCCAGTTTGTTGCCACCACAAAAAGTGCAGCTATAAATATTTTCGTGCAAGTCTGTTTATCTATGATCTCTTTGGGGTACAAACCC
This sequence comes from Gracilinanus agilis, assembly GCF_016433145.1. Taxonomy (NCBI): domain Eukaryota; kingdom Metazoa; phylum Chordata; class Mammalia; order Didelphimorphia; family Didelphidae; genus Gracilinanus; species Gracilinanus agilis. Next base: position 138,979,574 of record NC_058130.1, on the reverse strand, counting down.
AACAATGGAATGGCTGGATCAAAGGGCAGGCATTCTTTTATAGCCCCTTGAGCATGATTCCAAATTGCCATCCAGAATGGCTGGATCAGTTCACAACTCCACCAGCAATGCATTAATGTCCCAATTTTGCCACATCCC
>NC_058130.1:138943916-138969446 GCF_016433145.1 Gracilinanus agilis | reverse complement strand
GGGGTCCGGGGGGGGGGGTTGAAGGGGAAAGGTGGAGCATGAATCATGTAACCATGTTAAAAATGAATATTAATAAATGTTAAAAAAATTCTAATAAATGCTAGATTATTTTTATCAGCAAAAAAAAAATAATAACAACAAAAACACGTCAGGGCCGTTGTACAGCAGAGATTCTCAACATGTGATATTTAGCTTAATTTAGAGGGTTAATAAACCATGTCATAATTAAAAAAAAAAATTGTCGAGTGTTAAAGACTTCTTTTTCTTGTTGTTTAGCTTTCTCTTCTGAACTTCCTGAGTCTGGGTAGCCATCATTAGCCCAGCAGCTTCTCAGCTTTATCCTCGCCGTGGTCTTTTGGCTTCTGAGGTCTGAGTTCTGGTTTTTTCCAAGGTCAAGTCCCCTGGTGGACCCCCTTGCTTGATCCTCTGCTGGAGGTTCCTTTACAAGTCTCAGGGCACTGCTTCCACAGTCGTATGCCCGTCTGCACTGGTTCCCCACTCAGGGTTTCAGAGCTTTGGCTCGTGGCTGTGTCTGCCTCCACCCACGCCTCCGCCGCGCCTGCGCTCTCCCGCGCTCAAATTTATTTATTTGGGACCCCTTATTGGGGTCCCAAATCTTGCTGCTCTCAGGAACAGGCCCTGTAGCTGCCAATGACTCGATGGGTGCCCCAAACTTGCTCTATTTCTTTTTAACTGGCTTCGGCGCTATAGGTGTTGTGTGTGGAGGAGGTGGGGGTGGGGTGGTTGCTCAGCCCACGATTTAGTGAGAGCTGTTTCACCCCTTTATAGCATGGAAATGTCCCGATTCCACGTACCTTCCACGCTGCACCCTGTTGTGGGGTTCCTCCGTTCGTCTGGACTTGTTTTTATGTCTCCTTGAGGAGTTTTGTGTGTTTCAGTCAGGAGAGGTTAAGAGCTGCTTTTTACTCTGCCGCCATCTTAACCCGGCTCTCAAAGCATTCGAAAACAACATATTTTTGTCCAACATTTTAAACCTTTTCAATCAAAGATTTCTCCAGAAAAGTTGGCCAAGATGGCTACTAGCAAGAATAACAAAGGAGTGAGAAGCTTGCTTCCAGAGGGTAAGAAGAGCAAGGGAAAATTTTTCAGTGCTTGGCATGGAAAACACTTTCATCTTCCTAAAGTAATTGTTTTTAACACTCAAAGACTGGTTTCTCTCTCAGAAAAGAAGAAAGAATCAAAGATAGTCTATATACTAGGCTATCAGAGAGAATGAAGTTTTGTTTTTTTTTCCATAGAAGAAATTTTATGTAAAAAAGGAAAAATAAAGAAAAATGATCTCAAGAAGCAAAGTGAAAATATGACCTGGGTCCTAATGTTACAGGATGGGAAAATATGCCACAAAGGAGGAAAAAAAGGTGACCACTTATACTTGAAGTTAAGTATATGAAGTTAAGTACTTTCTTTCTCTTCAAATAGCAGCTCCTTGTCCTCCAAAGAATAAGGTAAATTCACTTGTGCCACAAAGTAAAATGCCATCCAGTAAAAGTCCGTGGAAGAAAGGAGTAGTAGTAGTTGGTGATAATACCCTGATAAGGATTATAGAGGGAGCTATTTCTTGATCTGATAATAATACAAACAACCCCTTGATCTCTAGAGCCCCTGGAAGCAAGCTCCTCACTCCTTTATCATTCTTGCCTATAGCCCTAGTATCCAACTTTTCTATGACAATTTAACCAAAAATGTTTGGCATCAATTGAGGACATAATCTAAGACTGTGATGGTGAACCTATGACACATGTGCCAAAAATGGCCTACAGTGACCTCTCTGTGGGCAGGTACTGTCCCAGGCAGAGTTAGTGACTAGAAAGGAAGAGGAACTCTAGTGGAGCTGCTCCCCTCCCCTTCCCCACCACTCTTCCCTGCAGTTACTGCAGTTACTCTCTCCCCTGAACAGAGGACTCAGGCCACTCCCCTCCCTTTCTCCCTTCCCTGTCTGGTCCAGGGCTCTATATGACGCTCCTCCTTGGAGAGAGGAGGCCGAAGCTAAGGGGGAGATTCAGCGCCAGGTCTTCAAGGAGGAGCAGCTGAGCCTCTGCAGTGGGCCACATGCAGCCACTCTGGGTGGCAGGAAAGAAGGAAACAGCCATGGAGGCTCACACCAAATACCCCGCTCCCATTCAACTTCCAAACCTGCAAAGCCTCCCCTGTCCCCTCCCTGGGCTCCTCCTTTGCCTTTGTGTGGGTTGAGATTAAATGTGTAATTCTCAGAGTAATATTTGGCTTATAATCCTAATTTCCAGGACCCCAGAAAGATCTAGGGGCTTAGAATAAAACTGCCCCACCTAAAATTTTTTGTTTTCCTGACCTATTTTCAAAACCTTATCTGTAGTCCAGGATGGATATCAGCTCTGGGAAGGGACAAACTCAGAGAAACCAAGAAGGAGTAAGAGATAGCACTAAGTCAAGCTGAAGATGGAAGGAACAGGGGATTGTAAATGTATCTTTACTGTCTCAGGCTGTAAATCACATGATAGTCATAGGTTTTTGATGATGGGGGGTTAGGGACACATAATGTTGAAAATCACATGCTCAAGATTATGAACATCACAACCACCCCACCCCCAACCCCCAATACAGGGTTGGTTGAGAGGTGGTGGAATTGAGAGATTTTAAGTCAATATTATTTTTAAAAATCTGTTCTTGTACGTAGATGGAGAGAGACATTTTGTCCCAAGCCTGAGCACTTGGCTTGTGTGGACAGTGTCCCTTTTCCTTCACTTCCCTTTCCCCACCCTCCCTGCCATTTAGCTCCAATAAAGTTGAATCTGTCTGCATTCTATCTGACCTCCCTTTTTACTTATTTAGAATGGCAAAGATCTCTCAGATCTTTACTCCACACTTTCAAGAACTCCAGTCCCTCCAAAACAGAGGGGAAAGGATGGAGGTGGGGGGGGGGGGAGAGAAAGGTGGAGCACAAGGCCCCCTGGCAGCACTGTCTTCACCTTGAAGACTTCAGGTCAGTTGAACTATAGACAGACCAGAATCATTGGTAAAGCAATTTTAGCCCAGACTTGAACTGAACCCAGATCAGGATTAGCTGCCCCAAAGGATGATTTTGTTTTTTAAAAAGGGAAGTTTATATTATTCTAGAACTCCTATTTAAGTTGCCTCTCCTCCCCCCCAACTGAATGGTAGCAGGGCTTGTGATAATTAAATTAAGTCTACACAAAGGTGAGAGCACTTTCCAATTTTGGGAGGCCCTAACCCACATGTGCTAGAGTAAGTAACCAATCAGAATTGAGGCACCGCCCCCTACGCTTTCTATGAGAAAGCTTCTATTGTAATTGGACATGCAGGCTAAGGGAAGACACTGGAAGTGACTTATAGGTGAGTCCTTTATAGGTGAGCCCTTGCAGAGAGGAAGAGGATGCCACTGGTGCAATGAAGGGGACCTGAGGGAGCTTTGCTGGTTCATGACCAAGACTGTTCCACGTGGGTAAATTAGGCTGACTCTCCTTCTCCTCCCTTGTTGTTTCTGGAGTCTCTACCCTCAGGGAGGCCTCTTTTGCCTCTCTAAGTGTAAAAGGCCTTGTGGCTAGAAGCCTTGTTTAATTAACCTTTGTGCCCCTCTGCTGGGCCTCTGGTCCGGGCCAGAGTTTCTCTCTCTCAATTTCCCTACCTTCAACCTTCCTAATTGTAAATAAATCAACATAAGTCAATTTTGACTTGAGATTATTCCTTAATTGGGGAAATTTCCCCTGGTGACCACCTTTTAATATATTGAACCCATAAAAACCCCTTTTTACCCCTTACAGGCTTGCTGATGGAAGAATCTCTCCCATCTGACTTTTCCTAAAGAGAGGTACCTAAGGTAGTCAGCCAGCTGAAAAGTAGACCTTCCTCCATACAAGATCCACTGGCTGGGGCTGGGGAGATTGGGTGGGGAGTGGGGTCCATTGTCGGTGCAGACTGCATTCAGTCTGGAGGAGGCAGGGCACTGCATGTAGTCTAGGGAAAGGGGGGAGGGGGGGAGGCACAGCAGGTGGTCTCTAAAAGATTCTAAAAGGTTCACCATCACTATTCTAGGACATAATAAATTCCTCATATTGGTCAAAAAAACAGGACTATTATAACACTTCTGGTTACTCATGCTGGCATCAATGATACTACAATTATTAATAATAATTTATATAGTGCTTTAACATTTGCAAAGTAAAATCCTCATGAACCCTGAAGCTAGATGTTATTATTGTCCCAATTTTACAACTGGGAGATTCACTGACTTGCCCAAGATCACATAGATATCTGAAGCTGAACTCAGGTCTTTCTGATTATACAGGTCTAGCACTCATTTCCAGCACCACCTAACAGCCTCTAGAAAGCAATGCTAAAGATTATAAAATCTAAGGGAGAAACTAAAGACTTTGGGAATCACAAATAACATATTCATCAGTATTGGTAATCAAAAGCAAGGACTTCAGCAAACAAAGGCAGGTTTAGGAAGTGAAAAGTTAGTTAAGAAAAAAGTTCTGAGAAGGGCCTTTGGATTTCTAATTAACAGCTTAAAATATAACAACAGGTTTTTGGCCCCAAGATGGATCAAACTAGACACATATCTACTTAGAAACTAATCAAGTCCAACTAAACAGGTCTCTTCTCTTTGTCTGCCTCCCTGTCTCTATCACTCTCTTAGCAAAATAGCTAAAAATATCTATTTGGCTTAATGATAATGTTATCCTTCAAAAGGAAGAACTAATGAGGGAAACTGCAACTCAGTACTTGTTTTTCACTAACAAGAGTGCTGCTTAAAGTACAAGTGACAAAAACCTCAGAAATAATAAGATTACTCCACCTTAGATTTTGTGTTAGAAAAAGGAAAGTTTGAAATAGTTAGAGATGTAACCTAACAATGATAATAATAATAGCTGGCACTTAAATAGTGCCTTAAGATTTTCAAAGCCCTTCACAAATATCTTATTTTGAGCAGAACCAGAACATTGTACACAGAAACTGAAACATTGTGGAACAATCAAATGTAATGGACTTATTTACTAGCAGCAATGCAATGACCCAAGACAATTCCAAGGAACTTATGAGAAAGAACACTATCCACATCCAGAGAAAGAACTGTGGGAATAGAAACTCAGAAGAAAAACATATGATTGATCATGTGGTTCAATGCGGACATGATTGAGGATGTTGAGTCTATTGAAAATATTAATAATATGGAAATAGGTTTTGAACAATGATACATGTATAACCCAGAGGAATTCCTCATCAGCTCCAGGAGGGAGTAGGAAAGAGGGGAGGGAAAGAACTTGAATCATGTAACCGTGGGAAAATATTCTAAATAAATAAAATTTTTTAATTAAAAAAATAATCTCATTTTATCCTCACAACAACCCTGGGAGCTAGATGTTTTTATTATCCTCATTTTACAAATAAGGCTATTGAAGAAGAAAAAGATGAGGTGATTATCCAAACACAAAGCTAATAAAAGAGGCAAGATTTGAACTCACATCTTCCTGAAACCAAGTCTAGCATTCCAGTGGTTCCCATCTAGTGGTTCCCAAACCCCTTAAGGGTACATGATAATGATCCATAGGATTCACACTTAAAATTCTTTAATGAGAAGGAAAGAGTATAGTGAAATAATAGAAAATGGTTCCTATTATCTAGAAGAGGGGAAAGCTCATTTTGAGTAACAGAGAGTAAAGGGAGTAGAACCAAAAGAACAATATACATAATGACTCCATTAATATAAATGGTAATACTAAAATACACCAAAGTCAAGGGAATTGCAATAACCAGTCTTAGTTCAGAAAAAAAGATGAGTAACACATCTGGCTCTTTTTGATAAAAGGAGAAAAGAGATACAGATGTAGAATGTTGTATTTAGGGAGCCATGACATGGCAGATTAGAGGCAATGACCCAGCTAATCCTCTCCAAACAACTCTGAAATAATGCCTCAAATTAAATTTTGGAGTTGTAGAATAAAGAAAAGGTTAGGGTGAGGCACTATTCCAATTTAATATAACTTAGGAGGTTTGTAGGAGAGGTCTATGACACAGGAGTGGGGAACAGGGACAAGGTACATGCAGCAGTAGCACGAACTTGGAGGTGGTTTCAATAGTGGCAACAGCAGCTTCAGGAGCTCTCTGACCAGAGACAGCAAAGGGGTTGTTTGGACAACTGGTCAGAAAGAGATTATAAGCACTTTGCTGGTAATAGGTGTTGCTGGCACTGATGGCAACTCTATTGCCCATACCTGCTTCCAGGGTGGAGAAGAGCATTTGTGGTCAATCACAAAGAAGACAGGTACTGGTCACAGTTCCAAGGCCGACAGAAACACTAGCATGTCTAGCTTGAAAGAACAGGGGCCTTTCCTGGGTAAAGACCAGAACACAGACCAGGAAAGCACTGACCAAACCTCTCCCCAGATCGCACCACCTTGGAAACACTGAAAAGTTGCAGACCCCCAAAAGGAGCTCTGGAAAAGTAACACAAAAATGCCTGAAGCTTGGGATAGTGCTTCCATACTCCAACATTAACATAAATTTAAAATCAAGAAATAGCCTGTAAAATTGAGGAAACAATAAAAAGAGAACTTGACCATAAAAAGCAACTACAGTGGCAGGGAAGATCAAGACACTCAGAAGAAGATGACCATGTAGAACCAAAGCCTCAAAAGAAAAATGTTAATTGGACACAAGCCCAGTAAGCCCTGGAAGAATTAAAGGAAGAAATGAGCAGTAGAAGAAAAATTGGGAAAAGAAATAAGAATGATGCAAGGAAATTACAAAAAGTGAATTAATAGGGGCAGTTAGGTGGCTCAGCAGATTGAGAGAAAGGCCTAGGGATGGGAAGGCCCTGGGTTCAAATCTGAATTCTGACTCTTCCTAGTCATATCTAGGAAGACAGTTACCCTGGGCAAGTCACTTAACCCCCATTGCCTGGCCCATACCACTCTTCTGCCTTACAGTCAATACATAAGATGGAAAGTAAGGGTTTGAAGAGAGAAAAAAAAGAGAGAATTAACATCTTGGTAAAAGAGGCACAAAAAATGCTGAAGGAAATGATATCTTAAAAAGCAGAAATGCCAAATGGAAAACAGGTACAAAAGCTCACTGAAAAAAAATAATTCCTTAAAATTAGAACTGGGCAAATGGAATCTAATAACTTCATGAGACATCAAGAAACAATAAAACAAAATTAAAAAATGAAAAAATAGAATGTAAACCATCTCAATGGATAAACAACTAACATGAAAAATAGATCAAGGAGAGATCATTTAAGAATTATTGGACTACCTAAAAGCCATGATCAAAAAAAAGAGACTAGATATCTTATTTCTTGAAATATGAAACGTAAAGGAAAACTGCCCCAATATCTTAGATTCAGAGGATGAAATAAGAATTGAAAGAATCTACTGGTTACCTCCTGAGATTCTAAAATGAAAACTTCTAGGAATATCATAGCTCCTAAACTCACAAGTCAAAGAGAAAATGGTACAAGTAGCCAGACAGAAACCATTCAAATACTGTAGAACCACATTCAGGAATACAAAATTTAGTAGCTTCCACTTTAAGGAGCAGAGGGCTTAGAATATGATATTTCTAATGGCAAAGGAACTAGGATTACAACCAAGAATAAACACCAGAAAAAATAAATATAATCCTTTGAGGGAAAATGGTTGCTTACTATAAAGAGGAATTTCAAGCATTCCTGATGAAAAGACCATAGCTGAAGAGACAATCTAACATGCAAACACAAGATCTAAAAGAAGCATAAAAAGGTAAGCCTGAAAGACAATACATAAGAGACACAATAAGGTTAAACTGTTTACATTCCTATGTCAGAAGATGCTATAATAATGATATAAATATATATAATAATGATATAAATAATTCCTAAAATTTTTATTGTTATTAGGACAGTTAAAAGCAGTCTACAAAAACAAAGAGTCTAATGGGTATGAGTCAATTATGATTGATTCACGATCTCAAAAAAAAATTAAGAGGTAAGAAAGAGGGATGCACTGAGAGAAGGGGGAAAGAGAGGTAGAATGAGGAAATTTTTCTCACATAAAAAAGACAGACAAGGAAGAGCTCTTATAGTATAGGGGAAAATAGGGGAAGTGGTAGGCAGTGCTTGAATGTCACTCTCAAGGGAACTGGTTCAAAGAGGGAAGCAGGCATGCACACACACACACACACACACACACACACACACACAAAAATCTATCTTACCCAACAAGGAAATAGGAGGGAGAGGCTATAAGAGAAGATGGGGGAGTGATAAAAGGGAAAGCAGATTAAAGAATGCTGTGGTCAGAAGCAAAAGACTTTCAAGAAGGGAATAAATCACAAGAGAGAATGGATTAACAGAAGAAAACAGGATGAAGGGAAATTCACAATTAGTAACTATATGAATATGGATGAGATAAGCTTACTCACAAAATGGAAACAGATAGCAGAATGTATTAGAAAATAGAATCCAACAATATGTTATTTATAAGAGATATACTTGACACAGAAAGACACACAGAGAGATAAAATAAGGCAATGGAGTAGAATCTATTATGCTTCAGCCAAAGTTAAAAAAAAAAAAAAAGCAGGGGTATCATTCATGAGCTTAGAAGAAGCAAAAGCAAAAACAGTCGGAATTAAAAGAGAGAATCATGGAAACTACATTCTGATAAAAGGTACCACAGACAATGAAGTACTATAAAAAATTTGTATAATGAATTCCTCTGATAAAGGCCTCTTTTCTCAAATATGTAGGGAATTGAGTCAAAAATTTAAAAATATGAGCCATTCCCCAGTTGATAAATTGTCAAGGCATATGAACGGGTAGTTTTCAGAAGAAGAAATCCAAGCTATCTGGTCAAGAAAATATGTTCTAAATCACTATTAGAGAAATGCTCATTCAAGCAAATCTGAGATCCTACCTTACAACTATCAGAAATGAAAAATGCTGGAAGGAATAAGGGAATATAAGTACATTAATGAACTTGTTGCTGTGAAGTCCAACTATTCTGGAGAACAATTTGAAACAATGCCCTGAGAGCTATAAAATTGTGCATCCCCAGTGACCCAGTAATATCACTACTAAGTCATATACCAAAGAGATCATAGAAAAAAGAAAAGGACCTATATGTTCAAAAATATTTTATAGCACCTCTTTTTGTGGTAGCAAAGAACTGAACATTGAAAGGGATGCCCATTAGTTGGAGAATGGCTAAACCAGTTATGCACATGACTGTGAAGGAGTACTATTGTGCTATAATGAATGACAAGGAAGAATCGTTTCAGAAAAACATGGCAAGACCTCTATGAAATGATGCAAAGTGAAGTAAGCAGAACCAGATTATTGTACCAGGTAATGGCAATATTGTAATGATAATCAATTTAGCTATTCTGATCAATACAGTTCCAAAAGACGCATGAAGAAAAATGCATCCACCTCCAGAGAAAGAACTGATAAACTCTGAGTACAAATTGAAGGATAATTTTTTTTCACTTTTCTTAACTTTCTTGCTTTTTGTGATATGGCTAATATGGAAATATTTCCCATCATTTCACATGTATAAATGATATGCTACTTGCCTTCTCAGTGGGGGCAGAAGGGAAGAAGAGAATTTGGAATTCAAAATTAAAACGAAAAAGTTTTAAAATAAATATTTTAAAGAATTAAAAAATGCATATACTGGTAGACGTGGTTGCTTTTGTTAGTGGAATTTGGCTTGAATTTTAGTTAGTTATAAGAGAGATTTTTCCAAGGTGAGAAATCAAAATGGAGGTTGATTTACATAAAAAAATAAATATCCAAGAACCACTGAGGCCAAAACTAAAGATGGATACTTAAAGGTCCTCAAATATGGGAAGTGATAAAGGAAAAGCATTTTGAAGAATAGTTGACTGAAATTCAGGAAGCTAACAAGGAAATAATTTTTTAAAGTAACCAAAAAACTGAGGATAAAAAATTACCAAGAAATAGCAATCCTTTTTCACAAACTATAAATGTATAGAACATAACATATCACTCAATATTCATTTCTTATATTCACATATAGGCTTCTTAGTGAAAATTTAGGTACAATCACTAATAAGTTGTGGAATGCTTCCATAAAGAAATCTCCACCTAATCAGGGCAAGTGGAGCCCAAACAAGCTGTCTAACAAACAAGCTGGACATCAAAGAGGGAATATTCACAAGTGGAATACAATAGAAATCATCAGTAGATATAGTTTAGGTGAGTTAATTGAAATTTTGTTTAATTAAAAAAAATTCTAAAACTGTGAGTAAAAATCTGAAGCCATGTTTGAAATCGGTACAAAAGACTACTCACGTTCAACTATGTTTTTTAGATGTGACATAAAAAAAGTTGTTCTTGTTTTGTTTTGTTTTTTACTTGCACCCAGTAATCTGCTTTGGATTTTCTTGCCACTTACTGTCCTTCATGAATACAAATAATTCACAAAAGACTGTGTGAATAATTTTTAAAAATTAGAATAACAACTCAAAGGGTTTAGAAAGGAAGAAAAATCACTGCAGATGCTTATGAAGGCAGAAGGAAAAGAAAAAAAATGGCCAGTTCAGTCCAATCCTTCAAAATCCTTATTTCATTAAGTCACTCAAGACCAAAAAAAATTATTCTTCCTACACTTCCCCATGGAAGGAAAATTTTCCATAAATCCTCCAAATGTTTCTCTATGGAAATGATGCTATACTAATCATACCAGCCCTGGATCATTATAAAGCATCTTCAGTGATTGCTCTAAAGTGATCTGCTCTATTGTCAGAATTTAAACCAGTACTAGACAAAAGCTAAACTCAGTTTGGGGTAGTATGATTGCATGGTAACAAAATCTGTTGCTAGGACTACAATAGCACAAAATTTTTGTCTCCCAAAGTGTCTTGCCTTCTTTGAGGAGAGAGGAACAAAAAATGTCAAAAAGTCTGCCTTTGATTACTTAACGTGTATAAATTTAGATATAAAATCTCTGTGAAGATTATTAATATTTTTTCAATATGATGTCCTCTTCCAAACCAGTTTTCGGGTAAGTTTGAGAATAATAGGAAAGAATGGAAAAGAATAGGAGATCTGTGGCACCTAACCAGTCAAGAAGTTTTGGGGTTCTGTGATGGGAATTGACACTCAGCTATAGCAAGCTTATCATTGTACTGGACCTGACAGAGAGGCTTGGCATTGTTAGGTGTTTAGTCAGTTGGTCAAACCTAGATTCCAACCAAATCCCTACAGTGAAAAGTCATGGCTTCATCAGCTGATGAAATAATATAATTCCTTCCTTCTCCTCCTCCCAACTCCTACCACAATAGGGTAAGAAGACTCATTAAGTCCAACTACTGAATTACAGAGTATGCTTCTATTACTTGAAAATCACATTAAAGGAGAAGCCGTAGCAAATAACTATCAGAATCAATTACCCTTAGCTTTAGTGTTCAAGAAAATCAGGAAAAACTTGAAAAAGCCATAATTAACATTCTCCAAGAAGAATGTAATGAAGGGGAGATATAAATGTTTTGTGAATAAAAGTGTCCTGCTAACTCAGAAGGAAGAGTCTACTTTTGTGCACAGCAAGAGCTTGGGTCGTGGTGGTACTACATACATTGTCACCACTGTCTGTCTGTCTCCCAACAAACCCTGTCAATTTCTTGCCACCTCTCACTCCTATTCTTCTAGAATTCCTGAAGGAGTATATGACTAAAGGCCATCTCGAGTGATGATAAAGAGAGAAGTAGCAGGAACAATGGGAACTTATATGATACTTCAACCATTCCCTGCATTTGGAAAAATAAGGATGCCTGGGGTTTAGGGCTCAAGAAGTTTCATATGTTGCTTGTGCTGAGGCTTGAAGAAAACTGGTATGTCTAAGATGAGGAAGAAGTATGAAACTCTTGGAAGACAACCTGTAAAAGCACAAAAGCTGTATGTGCTAGGTCAGTGATGGGCAGACTTTTTAAAGAGGTCCAAAGGAAAGGAAATGCTCATCTGTCAGTCTGTTTCTAAGGCAACTCTTTAGAAGTTTCATTGTATTTTATCCTACTCATTGTATTTGTTAGATTAGGAATAATGTCACACAGTGGGAAAGAACATTTCAGTTGGCTGCATCTGGCCCACGGGCCGTAGTTTGCCCATTACTGTCCTAGGTGAAGAATATTAAAGTCACAATGGTTGAACTTCATGAAGAGTTCACGAAGGAGAGTGGGACTGGGAAAGGAGATTGGAGTCTGGTTACAATAGGCTTTAAATGCCAAACAAAGGAGTTTATAGCAGTAGGAAGACCCTGAAGTTTATTAAGCAAGATAGTAATAGGGAAGGAAACCTTGAACTCTAGAAACCAATTAATGGATTATTGCAGAGTCAAATCAAGAGGTGATGATGATCTCTGTTCATTCACATTGTGCTAGTTAAAATCACCTGGGGTTCTATTTGGAAGGATTGAACCTCAATATATGTATCAATATAGTGTTTGACAAACTTCTGTGGACCTGTGGGGGACCTTAAAACTACATTTCCCATGATTCCTCATGGCAGACAGGAAATGTGATGATGTAAGAGAGGGGATAAGACTTGTGGAGTCAGGATGGGAGGGTTCTCTTTAGCTGCCTGGACGCTAAGGTATGAGAGGTAAAAATGGCTGAGGCGATAGTTTTGAATACTTACAGGCGGGTGGTCTAATGATTTTATCTCTATCAGCATGGCTTTTATTAAAATACTATTCTCCCTTTTAATCTCGGCCATCCTCATTTTTAATAACAACAACATATATCAGTACACATATCTAGATATAAAAAGGCAAGCCCAAAATGATGGAACGGATAAGATAAGAGCCAAATAATAAAATGGAAACATAACCAAGAAAATGGAGGAAAAAATATTATAATGTATAGAAAAAGACAAATAGAAAAGAGCCCTGAATTTAGAGAGTAACACCTTAGTTTTGCTACTTATTAACCTTCTTTGCCTTGGGCAAATCACTACTTTCCTGGGTCTCCATTTTCTCATTTGTAAAATGTAAGTGTTGGATTAAATGGTCTGAAGTCCCTTCGGGCTATAAATCTATGCTATTATTATTAGGAGTTTATGAGGAATAGATAATATTATTTAAAATATTTTATATTCTCATTTTTATAAGTATAATTAATAATCATTATTCAAATAATTAATAATCAAATAAAATCTAAAAGGGAAAAGCACTAGAATTGGAATTAGAAGGCCTGGATTCAAAGCCCTGCTTTATCTCTTACATTATTTTGTAAACAATGGTAAATCTTTTAATTTTTCTTGAGCTTCAATTGCTTCATCTATGAATTATGAAGAGTTGGATTACATGATTTCTAAAATCCTTTCCAAGTTTAACATTATGATTCTAAGCAGCTTTAAAGTATTTTATTCAGTTAGGGGAAACTGCAGTTAAAAGGATGAGCACCAGATTCCATCGTTACAAATTATTAGAACAGTTCATTTTGTTTTAAAATTATTTGACTTTGAATTGAGGAATCTTATATTACAATATGGAATGTTTTATTGTTTTATGATGTCTTTTTCTTTTGTTTCACAACAAAAGTTGTGTATCACATTTGTGTAACTTAGATATAATTTGCCTTCTGGTTTCAGGTTATTTTGTATCAAAAACATTAAAACTTGGGATCTCCTTTCAGCCTCTACTCAGGTAGCTGACATCCACTTTGCCATGAGAAAAAATCACCAGCAAATGATTTATTTTGGTAGCTCTGTCGATGGCTTTGTAATTACTTTTGGTGAAAAAGGTCCTAGTCAATAAATTATAACTATGTAGTTTTTTTTAATATACATCAGATTCATTTGCCTAAAAACCCAGGTTACACAATCACAAAATTTATTTCATGGCCCCCAAGATGATTTTTAACATGATTTTATTTTGATTAGAAATTAAATTAGAAATTAAACCTCTAGCAATTTCTCAGAGCACCATACACCCACATAATCCTAAACCTCTGGAGGCAACTCTTTAGAAACACTATGAAACATACAGATTTTGGTAAAACAAAGTGGTAAGAAAAAAACGATTGTTCTGGGAACCAGTAGAACAAAGCTTTGATTCTCGTATCGGTCCTGGATGTCACTTAAACCCCCTGACCCTCTCAGATTTTCCATCTGAGGAAACAACTAGCAAAAGAGATACAGGTATGAGGCAAACATAAGTTAAGGACATTATATTAGCCAGTTTAAAAAACATCCCTTCCCATTCCCCAACCTGTCAAATCTGGAGACCCATCTTTTGAGGATAATGAGGTGGTGGTGCCCAGGTCCTCAGGAGGGATCCCCTCTTGTGGGGTACTTTGGCCCTTCCTGCCTGAGATAATGACTTCAGGAATAAAAAATATGATGGGTTTATGCACAGAAATCCATGCTCTTCGTAAGGGAATACCACCATCCATGCCTCTACCTTTACAATTTTTATTTTTCTCATATCCTCCAAAGTTCTTTTCTCCCAGGGGATGGCCTTTATCATCAAATTCTTCATCTATAAAAGAGGATAGGAAGGAGAGGAAAAACAAAATATCTAAAGTCTGAGGTACTTTCTGAATCTTTTTTATCATCTATAAGAAGGAAGAGGAATACTTCCAAGAAACTGGAGTAAATGATTTCTAAGACTGTTCTGGAATCTGGACAAGGACTCCTAACCAGGGTCCTTTAAATTATTATTATAACATTTCAACATAATTGGTTCCCTTTGTAATCCTATGTAATATATCCTATAATCCTATTGCAATCCAATTTATTTTATGCATTTAAACATCGTTCTGGGTTCAGAGGCTTCAGCCAAAAGCTTCGGCTGGAATCTCTAAAAAGGTAAGGAACCTTTGCTCTAGAGGCCAGAATTCCACCCACAGAGATTGCTATCGCTGATGGCCTTCAAAGGCATTTTCTTCAAAACCCATCTCCCACCCTCCCATTTCACAGCTAGGAACACTGAAGCCTCGGCTCCTAAGGTGACCCGCCCGAAACGAAGGGAGGATGCCAGGAGTCCAGGCTCTGAGGGTTTGCGGGGAGGGCGTTGACATTGTCCCATAAGAAGCTTTTGGTGTGAGAGGGGATGTGTTTTCTACACCGCTCCCATAGCAGAGTCAAGTGGCGGCAGACACCAGAAGAGAGACCAGGGATGGAGGGGGGAGGGGCCGCCGGCGGGGCGGGGCTGCGGGGATGGAGGCCTCAGAGGGCGGGGACGACGCGGGGACGACGCGGGAACGACGCGTGAGCGTCTCCGGGTACTCTCTTCCCGGCTTAGGACTCACAGTAAACGAAAGCCAGGGCCCTCAGGAGCACTATCCTAGTCAGCCAGAAGGTGCCCGTCAGGAGACAAGGCGGACAGCTCGGAGGCTCCCGCCCGGGGACTTTTAGGGGCTCGAGCTGGGGCGCATCGCCCCCTCCTCTTCTCTTCCTCAGAGATTCCACGGGGGCAGCCATTGCAAGCAGGAGAGACTCGAGAGGAAACCCTTCAGACGCATGCGCACGCACGCACGCACGCCTTCTAATTTACCCTCTGCTGGGAAGGGAAAGCGAGGAGATTCTGAAGTCCTAGGAAGAGGGATGGGCACACCCTGTGGCCACGCCTCTTACAGTCCAAGCTCATTCTAGAGCTCTTGCCCAGCCCAGTAAGGGAGCTGGAGTCTAAACGGGACTAGAAATTTTATACTGCCGTAGCATCTCTGTGCCACCGGGTCTTGATTGCAAAATATCTGAGGTTATCCCAAAGGTTTATGGCAAGCATTCAAGACCTCCCTTGATCAGGGTCCAAACGCTTTGGTAAAGTACAGAGGGTTAGGAATTAGAGGTGGAAACATCAACTCCCTAGCTGGAAATGTGGGTTAGTGAGAGCCCTGGGTGTGGGGTCAAGAAAACCTGAGTTCACAACTCCAGATCTGTTATGTTTTGTTCCTCTTGGACAAGTCGTAATTTACCTCTGTAAGTATCAGCATCTGTTAAGTGAATGGGGCTGGAAAAATTTTCTAAATCAGTTCCCTCCCACACTCCCTCCGCTTTCCTTTACCCAACCGTCTCCTCCCCACCCGCAATTACCGACGTACTTCTGAGATGAACCAAATTACTGCCAGGGAAAGAGGCAACAACGATTTTCTGCCTTTTAAGTATAATAAAGCCCTCTCTGGGGTTTCTCTCCCAATTCACACCACTCCATCCCACAATTAATGATTCCATTTACTAACGATTACTTGTAATAAAAATAAAAATCACTCTACAAGGCAATAGTTCTATAGAGGACGGAGAGAGATATATACTTTGCCTCATGCACCTGCTCACTGCCTAAGTGGAGAAAACAAAGCCCTGGAGTGGTGGAGAGTGGCGGCTGTCTGTATCAGCCTGTGCCATCCATCCCCTCTCCAGTTAGAGCTGCAGGAGAGGGGTCACCAGGCAGAGTTCACCGTTCCAGGCTTCCCTTTGTTGAAACTGGTTGGCTGCCCTGAAGCCCCTTCCCTAGCTACGGTGGGTAACACCCCCTGCACCTTCCTCTGCTCTCACAGAAAGTCACCTGCCAAAACTCAGGGGACTCTGAGAGAGAAAGAATTTTGGTTGAAAACATTTGTTTCCTATTACAAGATTAAACTGGGCTCCGTGGTCCCTTTCCCCCGCCCCCACCTTCACCTCAAAGGAGAGAAGCATTTCAGAATTTTGTGGGGACAAACTGAGGATATCCCTAATTATCTCTATTAGGGAGAGGTTTTCATGCATTCTATTTTAAGGTCACTAGGGCAAAGCATTCTTTTCCCAGCCCAATGGCAAGAAGGACAGACAGCCATCCTGGGATTGTTGATCCAGAATAAAAAGGTTTAGAGAACTAGTCAGCAACAGCTCTCAGTGAGGTGATTATATTCGCCATGAATGAACCTTCGATCATCCCTTTAGTAATTCCCAGCAAGGTCTGCTGAGCATACCTGTAATTTGTTATTCTACTTAACAAACAAAACCTTGCCAGATGGCTTCTCTAAATAGGAAAATGTGTTCAAATCCTTAGAGATGCCTCAAATAGAAGAGTGGCCAAAGGGTAGGAAGAAACAGTTTTCAAAGTAAGAATTGAAAAATTATCAACAACCAAATTGTTAATATGAGAAATACAAATTAAATTAACTTTGAGATTTCAATTCAAACCCAACAAATTGGGAAAGATTCTCAAAGACTAAAACAGTCAGTAATGAAAGAGGTAATATGCTTTTGGTAAAGCTGCAAATTGATGCAACCTTTTTGGAAACCAACTTGAAACAATTCAAGAAAAGTCATTAAATTGTTTGTAGGCTTTGACCCAGCCACCCTACTACTGAGCTCATACTCCTATAAGGGCAAAGGCAGAAAGAGAAGTCTCCTGTAGACCAAAATATTCATACCAGTACTGTTTTGAGGCAGCAAAAAAGTTAGAAACAAAGTAGATGCCTATTGATTGGAAAATAGTGGAACTGTGGAATATGTGAATGTAATGAGGTATTATTACACCATAAGAAATGAGAAATTAGAGAAATTAAGAGAAACAAAGGAAGACTGGTATGAAGTGATTACATAGGGAAATGAACTGAACCAAGAAAGCAAAATGCATATTGATTACAATGAAGAAAAAAAAAACACTCAAGGAAACTGAATTCTGATTACTAATAAGAAACAATCTTAAGGTCAGAGAGGAGATGATGAATAGCATTTCCCCTTCTGGTAGCAAGATGGATTAGGGGGAATGTCTACTCCAAGCATAGTGAAGACTTCTCCCAGCAAAATGGATGGATGAGAACAACTCATTCTAGTGACCATGAAGCTGACTGATGTAGGCACTATAGTGTACTTAGAACTTGGTCAGATATAATAGACAACAAGGTCATTCCCTTTATTCCAAGCCATTGCTAGTCATCCTAACTTTTGGCTTGTGAATGGCCTTCAGGGATTCTAGAAGAAAAAATGAGCCTGATGACTTTGTGCAACTCTATCTAACAAATCTAATTCAGGACCAAGTCAAGAAAGCACTCAGGGATGTCACTGGTTCTCTTCTAAACAAAGGATGAACAAACAAGATGAGAGATGTCAAGCATAGAATATTTCATACTATGTCAGACTTGGTCACTATTTAGTTTTAACTTTTTTTCTGTTATTATTTCTGTTATTATTCCCTCAATAATGAGGGAAGCATTAGATGAGGACATTTAGAAATTATTGTGATTTAAAAACAAATAAAAATTCTTTTTTAAAATGCCAATAGGACTTCTAATTAAGATAGCAGTCTAAATGGAGTCCTGGTTCCCATAGTAGGTGTTGAAGTCCTAAAACCTTTTAGAGGGGGAGTGATAGGAGAAATGTCCTTGGGCACACCTAGAGAGGGGGAGGGAAGCAGCCCAGCCCCACATCCATCTGGCTTTCTAATAACAAACTCTGATGAACTCTGTGCTGAGGCATCAATGAGTGCCCACAGAGAAGTTCTGAGTGCCCCCTTGGGCATACATGCCATAGGTTCACCACCATACCCCTAGACCAAATAATGACCAAGAAATCCAATGAGGAACTATAGGAAGGGACTTCTTCCACACCAGAACTGCACAAAAGGTCAAAATAATTGTCAGCCAAGCAGTAGGAAAGGAGACCATCAGCAAAATCTGTGCCAGCCTAGCAAATAACACTGAAGCCTCCAAGTTCCATTAAAAAAAAGTCTAGAGCAGGGGTCAGCAATGTATGGCTCTCGAGCCATATCTGGCTCTTTTGAGGGCCGGATATGGCTCTTTCTGCAGGAGCCATAAAGTCAATTTTTTTTCAGGTGCTGTTACAGGAGCATGCACTGTTACAGGAGCGCACACTGTGAGCACTGTATGGCTCACACGAAATTACATTTTAAAAAATGTGGCGTTTATGGCTCTCGCAGCCAAAAAGATTGCCGACCCCTGGACTAGAGAGAGCAGGGCTCCAGTACCTAGCATTCTGAACTTAGCCTCTCTAGAGATCCCTAAAGATCTAGTACTCTGAACCTCAAAGATCTAGTGGGACTTGAGAGAATGAGGTTTTAGAAGGAAATCAAGGCCACTACACCTAAAAGTACACCAGAGTGAAAGCCTGGCTCTAGCACTAAGTCCCAATTCAGAAACTAAAGTTGGAAAGGTTAGTAAAATGAAGATGCTGACCAGTGTCAAAAAGAATTGCAAAGAATAACTCCATAATAAATGCAGAGGATCAAAGGAACAAACATTTTCCATAAATACTATATAAGTAACTAGAAGAAATGAAGGAAGAGATTTTAAAAATTAAATAAAAACCCTGGAGGAAAAAATTGGAAGAAATATAAAAAGTTTATAGGAAATAGTCATTAGTCTTGACCAATAAATAGATTCCTGAATGGAAAATGAGAGAATGTCCTTCGATTGGGGAATGGCTGAACAAATTGTGTTATCTGTTGGTGATGGAATACTATTGTGCTCAAATGAATAATAAACTGGAGGAATTCCATGTGAGCTGGAATGACTTCCAGGAATTGATGCAGAGTGAAAGGAGCAGATCCAGGAGAACATTGTACAGAGAGACTGATACACTGTGGCACAATAAAACAAAACAGACTTCTCTACTAGCAGCAATGCAAGAATTCAGATCAAGGCTGAGGAATTTATGAGAAAGAAAACTAGCCACACTGGGAGGAGAAACACAGAAGAAAAACAACTGCTTGAACACATGGGCTGATGGGGATATTATTGGGGATGTAGACACTAAAGGATAACTCTAGTCCAACTATCAATAATATGGAATTAGGTTTTAATCAATGATACATGTAAAACCCAGTGGAAATGTGCGTTGGCCAAGGGGGCTGAAGGAGGTTTGGGGGAAGAGGGAAAGAACATGAAACATGTAACTATGGGAAAATATTCAAAATTAAAATAAAATAAAGAGAAAAAATGAAATATAAATAAATAAAATACATCCTTGAAAACTAGAAAAATTAGAAAGAAATCAATTGCTTCATGAGATAGCAAGAAATATTAGAACAAAATCAATAGATTGAAATATAGAAGAAAATACTGATCTCGAAAATGTTTTGAGGAGAAATTATTTAACAATTACTTGACTCCTTGAAAACCATAACTATAAAACAAATCAAAAACCAAAAAGTCCAGGCATTTTATTTCAAACAATCATAAATAAAACTTCCCAAACCTAACCAAAGGGTAAAGTGAAGATAGAAAAATTCCATAAATAAATTTACGAAAGAGACTCAAAAGAAAAAGTCCTATAAAAGAATATCATACCCAAAATCCAGAATTTCCCCATGCCAAAAAAAAAAATACTACAAGAATTCAGAAAGGAGAAACTCACACACCTAAGAACCACAGTAAGAATCACAGAAGACCTCACAACTTCTACAAAAATAAGAGATCTTGAAATAGTATATGCCAAAAAGCAAAAGATATGCTTTACAACCAAGAATAACTTATCCTAAAAGCTGAGTATAATCTTATGGGAGAGGAAATGAGTTTTGAATGGAAGAGGGCTTTCAAGAATTTTTAAATAAAAAAATAGATTTGAATAAAAATCTTGAAATGCAAACACAGGATTCAAGAGAAATCTAGAAATAAGATCAATTGGAAGGGGCTGTTTGATGTAGTAGTGCTAATATTCTAATAAATTAATAAAAAAAAATAAATGTCCCTTCAGAACCTTAATGTACTCAAAGAGAATTGGAGTTAAATAAGAAAAGAAAAAAAAAGAAAATACAGCAAAGGACTTATTCTGTTTTGAAGGTCTTTAAAGGGGAAAGAGGAAGGAGAATAAAAAGAACACTAGTGTAGAAAGGAGGAAGTAGGGGTATAATCTGTTATTTTTCTTCTTTGGAATACATAAGAAGAAAAGTATACAAATATAGAGGAAGAGATGGGGGAAATAGGCTTCTGAACTCACTTGAAATGAACAAAGAAGGGTTAAATATGCATACAAACAATTTGGTGCTTAAATATTTCGCATTCAACAGGAAAACAATAGTGATAGAGAAGGATGGTTAGAGGGAATAATAATACCAAGCAAAATAAACTACTTGATCTTGAAGGGAGGATTAAAAGGCAAACAGGGAAATCAAGACAGGGCTAGGAATTGGACCTGGAAGAAAAATTCCACAACTAGAAATGTGAGATATTAGTGAGAGTCCTGGATTTAGAGAAATCAACAGCTCTGTGAAAAAGACCCTCTCAAAAAGGATCCCTCAACTGAGCAATGGTTAGACAAAAAATGTGACATGTAATAGAATATTATTGAAACATAAATGACTAAAGACACAATTATAGAGAATCCTGAATATTATGAATTGATAAATGTTGAAGGGAAAAGAAGCAAGAGAATAATTTGTACAAGTATAGCAACAGCGTAAAGAAAAACAATTTTGAAAGATTTTAAAATTCTGACTAGAGAGGTAATTGGCTCAAGGTTTTTAAAAAGCATGATCACCATATGAATTTGTTTTCCTTCTTTCTGCTTATTGTTGTAATTTTTTATAATTTCTCTTCAGTAAGGGGACATGGGAGGAGAGGGTGAATAGCAGTACTGGTGCCAAAAAGAGGGCCAATAAAACAATTTTCTTGTGCACTTGCACAGAAGAAAAAAGATGGAAGTTCAGAAGGAAACATAGACTAGCAGGACCATAATATGTAGAATTTATTCTATACTTTAAACGAGATATGAAATGGAAATTCTCAGTTTCATATATAATCCTCTTTTTCTGTTTTGTAATATACATGGAAATGATTTTTTATGTTTAATTTTTGAATCATAATTTTAAAGTCCCAAGTTATAAACTTTTAACTTTCAGGCTTAACAGCCAGTGATTCCACAATATGATATAATTCACCTCTTCCCTTTTTTATAGATGAGAACACTGTGGTTCAGGAATTGAAGGAATGATTTTGTGTAAGGTCACAATGTGAGAGAATCAGGAATGGAGTCCAGGTCTTTCTTCTGACTTTAAGTTTGAATTCTTATTAAGGCTCTTTCAAGTTATCAAGCAAATATTTAAATGCCTAAAAGTTTATATTTCTCCTAAAAATAAATTTCATAATACTTCCCTGCCCACTAAATTGTAGATTCAACTAGAGGACATAATCATGCTAGGAAGTTAGATAAATTAGAGAAAATGTTTAAAGACAATAACTAACATTTCTATCATATTTTACAATGTATAAAGTATTTTCCTCATAGCAACCTTCTGAGGTAGGTAATACTAATGTGGGGTACACCCACATGTTGTGGGGTACAGCCAATGTTGTGGGCTGTAATGGTGAACCCCTGGGTTTGGGAAAGATACTTTTTGCAAGAATGCAAGACTTTGAAACAAAGCTTAAAAATAAAAAGAGAGATTTATTAGTAATATAGAATTATTGACCAGCAAGACAGAATGAGTGGAACAACCCTGGGGGGCTGCTCCCAGAATGCTTCAGACATGGGGTTTTTATATTCTTTACAACAGTGAGGACGTGATGTTGTGTCATGGTGTGGGTTGATTTTAGAGTGGTAAACGCTCAGGCATTTGGTGGGGTGTTTGGTCATCAGATCGGAGTCTGCCTGAAGACCCTCATAGTTTAGGGTACAGATGGATGCCTGAGATATAGCCCAAAGGTATCAAGGTGTAGCCTGGAGGTGCATCTCTATATCCATCGATTCAAAGATGATAATAATCTCAGGGTCTTATAGAAGTTACCGGATGTTCTTGGGTTAGGAATCACAAGGACAGAAAGGAGTAAGGGAATTTCCCTGTTTGCAGTTTGCCTGGGTTTAAGGGGTACAATGCCCATGCTACTAACATTATTATCAGTATTTTCCAAAAGGGGAAACAATCTTGGATTTAGAGTTGGTGGGGAGGGACCTCAGTGGTCATCCATTCTATACATATCAACCTCATTTGATGGGTCATTGAGGTCATAGGCTGAGCTTGAAGAGACTTGAGAGGTCATTTATTCAAATACCCTCATTTTACAGGTGAGGAGACTGATGCCAAAAAAAGTAAAATTATATGGCTAAGTTTACATAGTAAATGGCTTAGAGTTTTCAAACAACTCTAAATCCACCACTTTTATGACAGTACTACAAATGCCATCTCATTTCCCACATGGCTATAGCCCTTTTAGACTGCCTTGGACTTCATCATAATTCCAGGAGCCTCATCATTGGAAAATCTCATCCTATAAATTCAAATCTGCCATAGTACTCACACCTCATAGGTACTCTTTGACCCTGTGATTGAAGGGTAGAAACATGAGCTCCAAAAACTCCATTTAAGGAGGGGTCCCAGCCATCTTCTCTTTTCCCACATGGCTACATTCCTTTTAGACTGCTTTGGACTTCTTTATCATATCTCCATACAGGGTATCTTCTTTCCATTTCCTTTTCAGAATTCTTTCATGTATTGTCTTTCCTCATTATATTGTAAGCTCCTTGAGGGCGGAGACTGTCTTTTTGATTTGTATCTCCACCACTTAGTACAGTACCTAAAACATTTGTTGTTATTGTTGTTTAGTTGTGCCCAACTTTTCCTGTCCTCATTTGGGGTTTTCTTAGCAAAGATACTGGAGTAGTTTGCCGTTTCCTTCTCTGACTCACTTTACAGATGAAGAAACTGAGATGAACAGGGTTAAGTGACTTGCCCAAGGTCACGCAGCTAGTAAGTGACTTAAGGCCAGATGTGAACTCGGGTCTTTCTGACTCCAGGCCCTATACTCTATTTACTATGCCACATAGCTGCCTGACACATAGTAGATGTTTAATAAATATTTATTAATTGATTGACTACTACTTGCCCAGAGCCACACAGTTAACAAGTCTTGGAGCATGGCCTTCTAACTCCAACTTCAATAAATGAATAAAAACCATTAAATAAATCTTTTTTTAATTAAATTTTAGAAATAAAAAATTGTACTCAAAAGGACTTGATGCCAGGAAAGACACAGAGGAAGAAGAATTTGGGGTCTGATCTGAAAGATGTCATTGGTCTTCAAAATAAACAAGGAGGAAAAATAAGCAGCAACAACAATAACAATGAAGGAAGAGAACTTGAAGAACTGGGGCAGGGAAAGTACTTGAGGCCTAGGGATAATTATGATGTATGAAAAAGGAAAGAAGAACCTAAGCTGAGCAATAGAAGCCAAGTGAAGCAAATAATTTGAAATAGCTTAGATGAAAACTAGAATTGAAAAAAAAATCAGAATTATATAGCTGAGAAGGTCATCTAGTCTATGCTGTCATACAGAGGCATTCCCTCAAGCCTAGCTATGGAAAGAACTATAGGCTCTTAAAGCTAAAGGAGACCATAGAGAATATCTATTCTAAATATGCTTTACAAATGAGAGGAGCCAAGGCACAAAGAGGCTGACAGTGAAGCCTTCTGGCTTCAAATTCAGAGGAACTGCCGTGCTGCCTGCTACCCAAATTGAAAGATGAACTAGAAAATCAAAGAAACATTTTCACACTTAGTGCTGAATTTGGCCACCATCCCTTTGCCCTATAAGATTTTCCTAAACTTTGAGGCCTCAAAAGAGCCAAACATACAAAAAATTAGCTCAGTAACAAGTAGAAATAATCACTTGATCAACACACATACACACTGACATATATCATGTCATTTTCCCATTTAAAGATGGGGAGTATAGGATTAAGGATTACTTCTTTATCTGCACTTTAGTTAAACTGGGGAGAAAAAAAGACAAAAACAACAGAAAAACTTTGGAGCCCCTACCTCTCTTTATCCACATTTCAGGATAGGATCAGCAAAGCTGGTTGAAAAGTAACTCCAAAAATGGTATTTTACAAACCTAGCACTTTTCAAAACATATTTAACCCTAGAATAAAATAAAAGAGACTGGGACCCAGGGTTAAAAGGAGACCTGTGAGTAAGTCTCTGTTATCAGGTCAGGTGTAACATTATTCAGTGCTTTTCAGGATGTAGCTAGGATTCTAATAAAGGCCTCTTTTGTCTTAGATTTTCCCATCACCACTGGTTGTATTGTTCTCATTAGAAAAATGCATAATGGTGCATTGTATAGAAAAAGAAAAATAGCCCATTTGTGCAGACTCCTGTATATGCCTATCTCTCCCTTTGGATTAGCCACCGGGTTTAATAGATAAACTTTGCTGGTTGCAGGCTAATGGTGTACTTTATGAAATATTTATAAAACTTAAAATAAATTTCACATTCTTAATGTCTATAAAAGAAAATGGGAAACTGAGAAAATTACTAAGGAGAAAAAAGAGATTTAGACAGAGGATTCAGCATAGGAGAGTACGCCTTTGAGCCTTTAAAAATATGTGCTTTGGTTGACTCCCTCTAAAGAAACATTTTGTTTTTTAAACTACATCAGTGATTTCTTTAGTAGAAGGAGCTTCTGATGGGGAACTGATGGTACCAAACCGTGAGCACCTCACCTGACTACTTATTAGTTTTTGAGAGTTGTCCCAAGCACTAAGGAGTTAAGTAATTTACTTACTCAAGGATTTCTCTCTCTCTCTCTCTCTCTCTCTCTCTCTCTCTCTCTCTCTCTCTCTCTCTCTCT